>NC_070580.1:36965508-37113008 GCF_027409825.1 Scomber japonicus
ACTGATGGCTCTAATGGTTCTACAATAAACCCCACACTTCCACAAAGCTCTGCTCATTTTACACTTTACATAGAAAATAACATTTAAACACCAAAAAGAGACGAAAACATGACGAAAATCAACCTACAGTTAGTTTGAGTGACAGCTGCCATTTGGTTACCATGGTAACTTAGAGATGGAGAGACTAAAGAGACATTTCAATTAGGCATGGGATGATAACCGTGTTCAGGGTATACCGCGATATGAAAAAGCCACGATAACAGAAACCGCCAAATTTCCTGTCATACCGTTCCTAAGGTATGAGCTGTTATTAGTCTGGTCAAAGACAGGAAGTGCTGGTCAAAGACAGGAAGTGCAGGTCAGAAATCCCTCAGGTGGTGCAGCTGCAGCGTAGAGTATCACGACCCCTCACACTGTCATTACAGATTCAGGTTAAATGAACATGTCTGTCTTTATTTTTCTTCCTTTTAGGAACATTTTAGAGCTGGAATCACAATACCACCATACCATGAAACCGTGATATTTTTGCTTATGGTTATCATACCACCAGAATGTCATACCGGCCCATGTCTAATTTCTATTATTATTGCTGTTTACCTTATTTACATATGAATCCAACACATTATATCAACACCAGAATCATTATGAAGTCCCTGAGATGTTTGCTTGTTAACATCTCGGACCTTCTAGCTTCATTGTTGACTTTCATTGTGCTTCTCTCCTCTATCCTTCCTTTCTCTCCTCTCCTTCCTCTGTCTCCTCCTCTCCTTCCTCTCTCTCTCCTCTATCCTTCCTCTCTCTCCTCTCTACCCCAACTGGTCGAGGCAGATGTTCTCCCACTCTGAGTCTGGCTCTGAGGGTTCTTCCTGTTAAAAGGGAGTTTTTTCTCTCCACTGTGTCTCATGTGGGAATGTTGGGTCTCTTTAAAGTTAAAACCTGAAGAGTTCGGTTTAGATCCTGCTCTATGTGGAAAGAGCCTTGAGATAACTCTGTGATTTGGCGCTATACAAATAAAGATTGATTTATTAAATAAGAAGACTATTTTATATAACTTATATTAATATTCCTCGTGACAAATTGTTTCAGAATATATAGAGCTTGTAAACTGGGACATTAGTTTTTAGACTTAGAAATACTTTTATTTACACAAAGCAGCCTTATCTGACAAAACTATCTGAAATGTGCATATTTGGAGATTTAATTTAGTACACTTACAATTTCTCACGTGTGTTATTTTAAACAATATAACACAGCAGGCATTTACTAGTTAGCTTTAAGATAGAGCTTAGCTGTCCCACATTAGTCAATGTCCCATATTATCCCAATCCACACATCAGTCAGATCGACTACTGATGCTTTCTAAACACATCTGTGCTTCATCAGACTGCTGAGTTTTCACTTCTGTTTTATTTAGTTTAACCTGCAAGTTCAAGTTGAGCTGCAGACACCAGCTGACCTCAGGTAATAATCTTATTAACACCAGCAGCTCACACACACACACTCTCACTCTCTTACACACAGACAGACACACACACAGACACACAAACACACACACAAATAATCACTGTATCGATATATGACGTCACTTTTCGACCAGATTGATCACCTCCAGCCTCTCAGTGTCCCTCTAGCCTAATGTTACCTGTGTGTTTCCTCTATGTTTCATGTGTGTTACCTGTCCTCTTAAAGCCCCTGTTAGCATGCTGAGCTAGCTAACGTTAGCCTCAGGTGTTTTTGTACCTGTCCTCGCGCGGCTCTGGTCGCGTGGATGGCGCTCCTGACGGCGGACTGCAGCGGCCGCCGGTACATGACTCCCCGGTGAGACCGACCTGCTACTGCTGCTGCTGGATCAAACCCTGAAGATGAAGCTCAGGTTTGGTAACAGTCCTGCTCTCCTCCTCCTCCTCTGCAATGTCAACGGAATCTGTCCTCCTCCTAATCCGGTCCGGGCAGAAACAGCGCAGCGAACAAACGGTCCGCTTTAGTCCCGCCAGGATTCACTGTTTATTTCATTGTTTTTTTCTTTTTAATTTTGTTGTTTTGAGATTAAACAATTTGATTTTGTAACAACTTTCCCCAAAATTACGATATATTATTTAATATTTTAAAATCTCAATCCACCACTACAGCTGCTCAAAGTCCTTACATTAGGTTTCAATGTTTATTGTCTTGCGTCCAGCAGCATACAATGTAATGAGTAAGTCTAAAAATGAGCTATAGTAAGTCAAATAAGCAATAATAAATAAATCACAGACTCAGGCTAAAACATATAAATAAAACAACAATAATATGTATAATAAATAATCAAGTGCAGTAGATTAAAAACAGAATGCTAAAACAAAAAAATGAGATTCTTCACCACCTATAGCTACAAGCCTTATCTCAGTCTGTGTTTTAATTGATTGTAAATGTTTTTTAATTTCACTGTAGTCTTATCAGCTTACTTGTATTTATTATAGATGTTATTTTATTTCCTTCTTTTTTGCTTAATATTGTTGTTGTTTGTCGACACCATTGTAAATCATTTAAGAAATGAATCATACTCATACAGTACATACTACATCTGGTTTATTTTTGTTCACGAGCCTGATGGGTTTTATTGGCTCCTCCTGCACATTGCTTTTTTGTTAGTTATTGTTTTACTTTCCTAATCTCAACAAATCTGCATGTATTATTATATATGTTCTTTTCTTTTTAATGTACAAATAAACTAAACTAAACGAGGATTCCTCTTTATGGTCTGAATGGTCTTTAGAGGTAAAATAAGGTTTTTCATATACTTTTTAAAATATTAGGAACACTTATATTTAGTTTGAAAACTGTAATTTATAGAAATATTACTTAAAAAAAAAAAACACACACAAACATTTTTTTTATAGTGTTTTATAATTTTACAGATCATAGACCCAACCCTCCATCTCCAGCACGATATCAACAATATACAATATACTACTACTACTACTACTACTACTACTACTAATACTAATACTAATAATGATGATAATAATAACAATGAGGGAAATCAATTCAATTAGAGAGTCTTTGCAAAAATGAAGGTAATGGTTCTCCTGGAGCTCTTCAGATTTTTGATTTAGATAAACTATTAATAATGTTTTAATTCAACACACAGTGGTTGTTTACTACTGTTCAAGTTTAGTAAAGACAACTACCACTGTTTGAGTTTTCCTGTGTGTGGAGGACAGTTATATGACTCCTGTGTGCGGAGGCGGTTAGAGAAGGGTGGAAGAGCTGTGACCTCCCAGTGGGGGTCTTAAATTATGGGCCGTCAGTCAGGAATAATCCTCCAAGCATGTGAACACACACACGTAAAACCTCTCACTGCTTCTACATGTATAGCCTACAGACAAATCTGTGGTGTCAGTGTAATGCATCTAAAATAATCTCACTTTTTGCTCAGAAACCTGTCCACGAGATCCTGTAACAGTGGTTAAATGTTGAAAATATAGTCATCAAATAAATAATAGTAAAATAAAAATAAACCTTTTTTTACTTTTTCTGACAAACCATCAGAACCAGTCAATAGAATAAAACCCGTTGTAGCAACAATATACACGACAGACACATTTTTTTTTTTTTTTTTTAAAGTATATTTTTTGGGGCTTTTTTTGCCTTTAATGTACAGGACAGTGAAGATAGACAGGAAACAGGAGGCAGAGAGAGGGGGAAATGACACGCAGGATAAGACCGCTTGGTTCGGGATTCAAACCGGGATCACCTGCAACGAGGACTATGGCCTCAACACATGGGGCGGGCGCTCTACCCGCTGAGCTATGCTCAACCCCAACAGACACATTTTTTTTATATGTAGTGTCAACATGAGAGCATCAGGGTCAAACTCCTCATCAAGTCAATATGAGGCCACCTGTCTCTCTTGAAAAACGTTCGTAGTGTCTCGCTTGGTTGTTCACGTGAAAATTGACAGAAATAGTCGTCTAAAGATCAAACAGAAAAAGACCTTTATCAATCATTGTTTAATGTGAACATGAATGTTTCAGAAAGTTACAGAAATGATTGGATGTCATTCACCTGATTCTGATGTCAGAACAGTTTCCGAAGGTGTTCAACCATTTAATAAACACTTCTCATGTATACTGTCCCTTTAGGTCCGATATTCACTCTCCTTTTAGATCTGGTTTAATCTTCACTCACTCCTGAGAAAAATATCTTGGTGTTAACACTTTGTAGGTCACACCTAGAAAATGGTATTAAAACATTATTTATTTGCTTTTTTACCTCTTTGGGACCATGACAACACAAAACATCGATTTTCCTTATGGACATGTGCAACCTACCAAATGGTTGCACATGTTTTCAAAAAATTATAACATTTGTCAAACCTTTTTTTTTAAAAATATACTAACTAAACCCTCCGAGAGTGTAAAAGATGAAAAAATTAAACTCAATTTCAAAAATGTCTTCAGCAAGATCTCTCATGTCGGCATTGATTTTGGTCTTGTGTTTCTTTACCTATCATGGCCTGTATCTATAGCAACCATAACATAATCTGATGGTCTCTTCGTGCATTACATACCTCATACAAGTGGTAAAGATTGCCCAAAAAGTTTGGGTTATATAGATTAAGTTTTAGACCAGATATCATGACACAAAGTGACCTCTACCAAAGGGTTGAGTAGAACTACAAAGGGTTAAGCTGCTTGATGCTCCACTCTCTTCATCAGGTAGCTGCTTAACACTTTCTCTCTGCCATTTGGTAGCTTACAGTCAGGTTTACCAGAGCTTCTCCACTGAATACAGCTGCATACAGTGGTTGAAATGTGGCTCAAAGCACACATGCAGTAAATGAACAGGCTTGTAAAGCAAAAAAAGTGAACTAAAGGAGGTTAAACTGTTCCACAGATCATCAATACAAATAACCTCTTCCTTAAGATTTAATTAACTGATAATGCATGTCAAATATTGATGGATGAAGTGTTAAAAGTGGCACAAAAAAGAAAAAAATTAACTTCTCTTCTCTCACTATCATCCTGAAGATTAACACTACAAAGCTTCGGTTATGGCACCCAAACATTCCTCCACCAGTGTTCAGCAGGATGCAGATACTCCAGGGCCGCAGAGTAAGCAGAGCCATGCATGGCTGCCTCCACAGATTGTTCAAAGCCGTCCAGCTATTCAACTGCTTCCTGCTAAAGCCCCGGGCCAACAGTCACTGTATGTGATATATTTATGCATGAAAGATTTGAAGATTATGTGTTGGTCCCATCCTCACGAACAACAGAATTGCAACAATATGGGGACATATTTTGATTATCTGTGGTTGTGTCCATTCATTAAAAGATACTGGAGGAATATAAGAAAAGGAACTCCGGCCATTTTCCATGTGGAGATTAAAATACAGCCAGGACTGTTTTTGCTCAGACTTCACTCCTGGGCAACACGCACTGATAACAAAAGCTTCTTCTGTTAGCGAGACAGTACATTTTGTTCCAGTGGATTAAAGAAAAGTCCCCAACTGTATTGCATTCATACAAAAACTTATATAAGGAATGTTTCACTGCTATTTAAACAGGACATATTCTGCACACTTACAGCTCTATATTTATATTCTGGGGCTCTACTGGAATATCTTTACATGATTTCCAGTTAAAAGCTATTCTATCTTATACTGGTTCTTTATGCAGCCCCTCAGTTCAGCCCATGGTCTCCTCTGAATTAGTCTTTTGTTCCCCAGCTGGTGCCATTAAACCAATGCAGAAGAAGTGGATACAATGAGATGGCGTCACTCAAAACTCAAACAGTGAACACCAACAAAAACATGATGGAAATATGACATTTCTGTTATTTTCATGTGTTTGAGGAACCTTACAGTCTCCTAGTTGCTTCACAGATCTGATGTTCAGCTCTTCAGAAGACAACTGTGGTAAAGCATATACATTTTTTTTTCAAATTTTAAGTTTTTTTAATGTATAAATTGAAAATGCAAGTAAAATGAGATATGCATAAATTAAATATTTATATTCCGGGACTCTACTGGATATAATGAATATAAATATTTCATTTACTATCTTTGAATGATCTCTAGTTAAAAACTCCTTATTTATCTTATACTGGTCCTTTATGCAGCTCCTCAGTACAGCCTCTGAAACAGGCTAGTTTAGCTCCTGTCTTTTTCATCTCAAGTCATCAGTGTCAGTTTAACCACTGGACTGTTTGTGTTTATTTGACCCAAACAGCCAAAATACTGACATTACGTTACCTGTAAACCTTCCTACACCTCCTGATGTTCCTGTCTGTTGGGCCACAAATTCTCATCCACATCACAACGAATATCTTCTCTTGCGATACTGCGTGGAAAGAATCTTTGTGTCTTAACCAACCTCTGCAGGCATCTGCTGTGATGTCATCACACGCTGCATCCATGGCAGCCAGAAGGGTCATCTGTGTATGTGGCTGGCGATCATATACTTTCCATCTCCATGCTGAGAAAAATCCTCAATGGGGTTAAGGAATGGGGAGTAGGGTGAGCGGAACTCCATCAGCATCCTGTTGTGGGTCGCAAACCATTGCCTGATGTTGGAACGATAGAAACTGACATTGTCCCAAACTATCATGAACTTTGGCAAGTCATCTCCAATCTGACCCCTCTCTGGTTCAGGGATGAGATCCCTATAGAGAGTGTCTAAAAAGGTGACAAGACGCTCTGTATTGTATGGCCCAATAATGGGAATATGTGTTAGCACACCATTCTCAGAGATAGCAGCACCTATAGTCAGGCACGTGCACACATAGGGCCCTAGGGGTGCTTGAGCCCCTGCCCTTTTTGCCTCGTATTAAAAAGTGCCCTCTGTGCGTGTGTGTGTGCGTTTTAAAAAATTACATTAATAAATTCCTCTTAAGGATGTTAAAAAAACCCAGCTGTACAAAAATATCCACGGTGATCTACCGTACCCATTTTCTTGTAATACGGGGTTGTTGTGTGTGTTGAGCCTGCTGCTCCTCTGTCTGTTGAGGCTCCGCTCCGTCACAGAGCCGCCAGAGAGAGAGAGAGAGAGAGAGAGAGAGAGAGAGCTGCCCCATGGATAACTGAGGAGACGTGACAGTGGAGCAACGTGAACCTGAGTTATGGTCTAACTAGTCGCCGTCCACTTATTCAACGTGCTTAAATATGGGTAATATTTCAGAAAACGCTCTATTTTAGTCAATGTGTCAACTTCTATTTTTGCCGGACGTCAAATTAGCACAGAGCAGATCGTGCGGTACAGGAAATCGTGTGCAAAATACAAAATAAAACACCGGGTTAATTTTCAAAATAAAATACACCGTGTTTACGGCGGATCATATTTCCCTTCTCACTACAGGTCTGAAGTACAGGTCCGAGGTTTAGATATAAAGATTATTGTGACTTTGATAATGTGACACAAAAGAAATTGCAATTACATATCACTTTCACCTACACAGGACACACAGCTAAGTAGTTAGCTTTCTATTAGAACTATATTTTTTAATTTTACATTAATTTCCATATTGTGTAAAGGACCGGAAAAAAATGTTGGCACGCAGCTGCCCTTTTCTGAGTTTGAGCCCCTGCCCCTCTATAATCATGTGCACGTCCCTGCCTATAGTTATGTTCCTGCCCTGTTGGCCTGGCACATCAACTGTAGCTCTGTGGCTGATATTTCAACCACGCCTTCTGTGGTTCATTAGGTTGAAGCCAGCCTCATCCATGCAGATTAAGTTGTGCAGTGGTTCACTTGCTTCCAATTCCATTATACACTATATCCAGAAGACATAAAATTAGTTTTATGAATTACATGCATTTTCATTTTGGACAAGATAGTTACATCAAATGTATACAGCACATATTGCATCTTCTTTTCTACAGCTCCTTCACTTGCAGCACGGCTCCTTCACTCTTTCACCATTTCTTTCAAAAGGAACAGTGTACAGCTTCTTCATATTCATTTGGTGTCTTTTCAGCACCCTGTCAATGGTTGAGATGCTGACTGTTTGGATGTTTTCAAAGATGTTGTTGTCTTCTATAATGGCACTCTTTATCTCCCTTAGTCTTATGGCATTGTTTTCTACAACCATGGTGCAAATAGCCTCTTCCTGTTCAGGTGTGAAAAGGGGCCCTCTGCCACCCAAGTGAAGTTGTCTTGCAGTCCTATGTGGAAAAAATACAGTAATGCATAACACAAAATTGAGTAAGATAAAATGTCACTGTATAAAGTATACTTACTGTGTAAAATGCCAATATACTGTAATATTGTATGAAGCATCACAGAAAGTATACAGTACAGTGCCTATTGTTAGATTACATACCAGTTCTGTCGACAAAAAGTCTGAATGATTGAGGACACAGTTGTTCTCCCAACATTTGGCTGCACCCTCTGACCAGCCTCAGCCATTGTAAGCCCATGATTGAGAACGTGGTCTACAAGTGTGGCAATTTACCAATTCAGGACAGATTTAGAAAAAAAGTCTAATGGAAATGTATAAAAATATGCTTGACATATTATGACAACTTGTTCAACCATTTTGAATGTTAAGACTTATGCAATAAACTAATGCCTAAATGTTGTGGGGGGGTGAGACTATTCAACAGAGACCCATTATAATACATTTTGATCAACATGACATAAGCAATTGATAATGTATAGAACAGAGAATTGTACATAATCATTTTTGCATGGATGTACCAAAGCATTTGCAACTTGTTCAAAGAAATGAGAAACTGCTTTTGTGATGATGATGTGAAGATTGAACAAGTAGTTTTGAGAATTTGAATTCTGATCTGAGAAATGTACCAAAGTGAGTGAGAAAAACTGTAACATAACAGACACTTCATCTAACAATGTGAGGCTCAAAGTAAATAAACTAATCCCAAATAAAACATACTGTGTCAAGTGTTTAACCTGTTTGGCATGGTTGCCTGCAACTGAAAGTAACCTGTGTAGATAAGTTGGGTGGATATTACCCCGTGTGGCTGTAGCCATCACATGCCTTAAAGATACAGCATTCTGCATAAGCAAATTTTATTTTCCCACACTGGATATAGGGTATAATAGCATTTCAGAAATCAAGTCATCATTTCAATAATGAAAACAAGGTTTAAACACACTCGCACATTATATATCTTAAAAGCAGTAAGAGTGACAGCGGGATGTGTTCTTGGTTTAACAGAACAGGTGAGGTAATGTTTTAGTTGCCTCTGCATCATTCTCAAACACTCTGTTTTTAATGTGTGTCTCATTTGGAAAGTGTGTGTGTGTGTAAAGTTGACAGCTATTCCCCCCTTCTGAGTTTCTCTTATGTCACAGTCAGGAAGCTCATGATCATTACCACTCACATACCGGTGTCACTTTCAACACACACAACAACAGGCCGAGTATTACGACACACTAAGAGAATGATCCCTCATTGTCAAAATATTGTTTATGGGGCTGTAGAAGAAGAAAAAGATAAATGTGCACCAACATTCAGGGAGCAGTCAATATATTCAGAGTTATTTTAATTCCTTTACTTTCCCTCATTTTCAAATTATGTGAAAATTAACTTTCCTGGCACACATGAAAGAAGATTCAGTTCGGGCAGCAGTTAACGTTCCTGTTATTATTTTTATGTTTTTCTAATTCGGCCTGTGTAGCCTTTTTGATTCCAGAGTAACAGTTTGTGGACACGATCAATCATTTTCTGATTAATGGAACGAATAACTGATGATGTGTGTGAGAAAAAGAGAGAGGAGGAGAGGAAAAAAAAGAGGCAAAGACAGAAACAAAATGAAAGGGCATGAAAGGGAAAACTGAAAGGTCAAGCGGAGTTCTCTCACAAAACGTCCAAGGAGTCCAAGGAAATGAAATCAGCAGCTTTAGATTGATGCAGAACGCGAACAGTTACAATAATACCTCAGCGGTGAGTTATGAGACGTGGCTGAGTGGGGTAACGTCAGGTCTAGCCACTGCTATTTCCTTGGCAGTCACTCAGATGCTGTACTCCCTGCAGTGACCTCACCTGACATACACACACACACATACACATACACTATTTCCTATCTATGACCTTCATCCAGCATTGAATAACACTCCCAGGAAGCTAAAGCTCCAGCAGTCTGCCTCTGTTTCAGACTTTATAGGAGCCAACTAGATTAAATCTGAGTGGTTTATTTTTTAAACTGTCATGCCAAACTTAAAATTATGGGAGAACCCCCAAACTCTGGGTATGTGCATAGCATTAAAATGGTCATATTAAACATAGTATAGCACCTGCGTGATTTGGTGCTACCATGGTACCTCAGACATTACCACTGCTGGAAGCATGGGACTTAAAGGTGAAGGTGATTTTCTGTATTTGTCTTTATGTTTGCCAAGTCTTTGCCAAGGAAAGGCATCATTGACTCATCTGTCTGGTACTTCTTCAAAAAGGGATTGAAGGTCCTGGCAACAGTCATGAAAAACTGCAGCTTTGCTAAGATTAGTGAATCCTTCTGGGCCGCTTCCATGTATAGAAGGATGCTGTTCAAGGGTTTGGCTTCTTTTCACAGCATTGATGTACAGCAGAAGTGATGGCCAGACCATCAAAGCTCTTTCTGCTGATGTCCAGTTGGTTCTTTGGGGGGAAAAATAATAGATGAATAAATACATGAATGAATGAATCAATATATAAATAAACAAGCACACGCACACAGTGCAGTTGAAGTAATTCAAACAAGAAATGAATTTGGGCATGATCATTTCTTTTTCTATTTTCTCAAAACAGTACAGCTAGAATGGTGCTGAGTAGATACCATTATACATCACTTGTCCACAGATTAGTAAATAAATTGATGGCCTATCCCTTACTAGCCTATGCATCAGTCATAGCATCACAAATTACAAAGAAATGCAGCATTATGCATCATCATACTTGTTAATTGATAAAACATTTACTTACTTTCACTTGTTTCAGTAAATCCTGTGCTGTGGCATGCCCCATGAACTGGGATCCCAGGTACCTGGAGTGTACCTACTCGCCATTCCAGAAATTAATGTGCAGATCCAACTGCTTTCTTTTGTTTGTTTTGAGCACAAACAGCTCAGTCCATTCAGAGAGAAGCACAATCGGCCCAGGCACTTAGAGAGAGGTTCTCTTTGCTGATGAACTCGGCAAGACCAAATCGCATGATGTAGGCCGTCTCATCTTTACCACAGCTGAACGTTTTGGCTATGTTTGGGTCCATGAACATAGCTTGGAAAAGTTTGATGATGTCCTAGCTGCTTTGGTATGAGTGATAGTTGAGCTGAATGTTGCATTGTTCAAATGTTGCTTGACTGGCATCACCGGAGACATTCAGAAACCACCTGGTGTTTGTCTGATTTTGCGTGTGACACCAGTGCTTTCACACCAAATGTGCCCAATTTGAGGGTCTTCTTGCAGATAGTGCACTGCGCTTCAAATTCATTGCTAGGTACTGCTTTTAACCAACCACTGAATTCTGGTTGTTCAAGCAAACACTCATTAAATTAAAATGTGTCCATTGTTGACAACTGGTAGATTCTGCAGTCAAAGTCTTTCCACCTGAAACAAAAGCAGGAAGGGAGTTGTCACTTTTCATTGGAAAAGAGGCAGATATATGGTGAGATTTACTTTTATTAACAAGTTGTGATTCAAACTGAGGGAGAACAGTTTGAACAACTGCTGCTGATTGAAGGAAACATAAGTCAAAGTGAAAGTAACTGAGGAAACTTTCTACAAAGGGGAGGGCGAACAAAATTGACTTCCTGTTTTGACATGTGGCCTGCTCTGTTTTCAGCTTCACTCAGAGACAAAATGGCTTCCAAATTAGAAGAGGATTTCTGCTGTTCTATCTATTCGATCTATTATGAGATATTTAGAGATCCAGTTGTTCTATCATGTAGCCACAGCTTCTGTAAAGACTGTCTGAAGACCTGGTGGAGAGAGGAACCAACATACGAGTGTCCGGTTTGTAAGAGAAAATCTTCCAAGGACAAATCAACCTTGTAACCTGGCATTGATGAAGCTGTGTGAGTCCAGGCTAGACACACAGAGAGGCACATTAAGCAGTTTAAGAAGCTTCACCAGTTTCTAGAAAAGGAAGAGGAGGCCAGGATGGCTGCTCTGAGGGAGGAAGAGGAGCAGAAGAGTCAGATGATGAAGGAGAAGATGGAGGTACTTAGCAGAGAGATAGCAGCTCTTTCACACACAGTCAGAGCCACAGAGGAGGAGCTGAGAGCTGAAGACGTCTCATTCCTGAACAACTACAAGGCTGCAGTGGAAAGAGTCCAGCGCTGCCCCCTGCTGGATTATCCACAGCTGCCCTCAGGAGCTCTGATAGACCAGGCCAAACACCTGGGCAACCTGACCTTCAACATCTGGAACAACATGAAGGAGATGGTCTCCTACACTCCTGTCATTCTGGATCCAAACACTGCTCATCCAATACTCATCCTGTCTGAAGATCTGACCAGTTTGACATTTTAAGAGAGACAGCAGCTTCAAATCAGAGAGGTTTGACTCGTATTCCCTTGTCCTGGGCTCTGACGGCTTTAACTCAGGGACTCACAGTTGAGATGTCAAGGTTGGAGACAGTACAGAATGGTCACTGGGTGTGTTATCAGGGTCTGTGCACAGAAAGGGATGCTTCCTGTCTGGATTATGGACAATATATTTCAAAAAAGGTTAATACTCAGCATACTCACCACCAGCTCCAGACACTGTTCTCCCAGTGAAGAAGAAGCTCCAAAGGATCAGAGTGAATCTGGACTGGAACAGAGGAAATCTGTTGTTTACTGATCTTGACACTAACACACACATACACACCTTCACACACACTTTCACTGACACACTGTTTCCATGTATTTACAGTTGGGATAAACTGAAGATTTTCCCACTGAAGTGTTCTGACAGTGAAACACAGCGGTTAAAGATGATGATGGTTTTTACTCTCATTTATTTCTTGAAGGGAAAAGTCTCTGAATTGAACGAGTGAGGCTTCTGTCCTCCTGCTTTCTCATTATTCCAAAATATGTTCAAGTTGTTTCACTTGTTGCTGTTTCTGTCAAACAGAAAATTATTTGAATTATTTTCTAATACTTAAATTTTGATTTGATTCTTTATTTAAACAAGAGACATGACAAAAAATTAAATTGTCTTTACTCTTTACTATATTTGTACTCATAATGCACTAAAAACTAAAAACAATTTTTCTACTACAAAAAAGAGCAATAAGAATTGTAAACAGAGCTGATTATTATGAACCAATCAACATTTTATTTATACGTTCACATGCTCTCAAATACAGAGATCTGGATACACAGTTAATGTATAAAGTGAAAAATAAGTTGCTTCCAGACTGTATCCAGCCTTTAGATTTTATATCCACAAGTCTTACAAATCTAATGTCCATATGTTGTTATCTTAATAAAATAATTATATCTATAATGATGCACCAAGTTTTCCTGTGAGCTTTTCTTACCTAAAATCAACAGATCAATCAATAAACACGATGACATGTATTATTGTATCAGTAGGAGTGATATTGTCTGTATCCTCCATGGATACCTGACATGCATAAGTATGTCTATTTTTTTGTGTGAATGTATAATTGTCTGGTTTGTGTATTTGTGTGTGCATGTGTGTGTGTGGTTGTGTGTGTTTGTATTAATAAAGAGTGATAAATGACAGGCTCAGAGGAAATGTTGGATTCCTGCTCGGCTCCCGTTCCTGTGAGAAACCTCGCTAAAGAAAGCAGACATAAATAACGGCTGCCATCCTGCCTGCAATACTACTGTGTGTGTGTGTGTGTGTGTGTGTGTGTGTGTGTGTGTGTGTGTGTGTGTGTGTGTGAATATATATATATGTGTGTGTTAGTCCACTTTTAACAGTATCCCATAGGAGAAAAAGTGCAAAGAAAACAAAGGTCAAGGATGTATTTATATTCACACACACACAAGGACATGTAAGTGAGTGATGGTGCTGCCTCTCCTCAAAGACACGTAGTAAAGTGTGTGTGTGTGTGTTTCAGGGCAAAAAGTCAGCGAACGTCTCACCAAAGTGTGTTAGCCTCTTGCTGCCACATGGCCCCCCGGTTTGAAAGAGTTTGTTTCTGAAGGGGACTGGGCCCATTAAGGAGCAACGTTATTAGCACTAAAGTACAGGAGCCGTTAAATTGACCTGTAACAGATGACTGCAGCTTTAGATCAGATTCAGAGGTGATTTACTTCATAATGAAAATAGCTGCATTAACCACATGCTGCTTGTAATGTAATGGGTTTTTTAAAAAGAATAAAAGAATAGAGCTCAGATTAGATTTAAAGTTCATAAATGGAGACAGATGGGGGGTCGTCCCGGTGGGTTAATGTGCTGAGGCTGTTGTGGGCCTGAAACCATCGTCCTGCAAACACACAGTGTCTCTTCAAACTGATCTTTCTTCATCTGTTATGCTTTTTTCTTTATACTGATCGTTGTCTAAAGGCCATTGCAGTTTTTTGGCTAATTATAATTTCATAAAGTATCTCCACTATGTCATGGAAGCATGATGGCTTTTGATGGCTTTGTTAATTCACTTTCTACCCGAGTTAAGCTACTATACTCATCTCCCCAAACCTCAGTGATATCTAACAACACCCAACCAGACTATTTTCCTCTACAGTGCCCTATCCCTCTCAGCTCCTCACTGTTTACGATCGCCATCAATCTCTCTCCATTGCACTCCACTTCCATCCAGGTACCTCTAGCATTACCATGTATACAGCAATCCTCCTGCATCTAATTCTTACCGGTAAGATCACTGAATGCTTCATGTATTTGGATGTTAATGTCACAGATAAATTAAAATATTTGTCTAAAGCTAATTTGTGGCTGCAATTCAGTGATGATGACTACTAATTCCTGTGCTTTTTTTAGGCACTTAAATTTCTGAATTCATCCAGCATTAAAATCTCCAAGACTCCAAGGGCCTAAACCACTAGGTGAATTCTCCTTCCAAACACCAGACCCGTTATGTGTCTATCAATCTTAGACCCATACAATATCGGTTACAACAAGATACACTGAGCTTCCCCTCTCCCTGTCCTATCTTCCAAGCCAGCATTACTTGCAGCTCTGACCCACTCCCTTATTTCACACCCTTCTTCTCCATAGGCAAAGAATATAATAGTTTAAACCTCTTTGAACAATCTGGAACCAATTCAGGCTCTGCTTTGGCTTTCAAACATTTTCATCCTCTGCTCCATTAACAGCAAACCATGCATTTCCTCCGTCCTTGACTGACGGTGCATTTAAAATATGGTTCAATCTTAGTATCCAAACATTCCAGGAGCTATACTCTGATAATACCTTTGCCTCCTTCCAGCAGTTATCAGAGTAGTCTCTAGTAGTATCTATGAGTTCATAGATATCCCTTACCAGTCTGATGCTATGACTTTGGATACATTTCTTACACCTATACCTAAGTTTAAAGTAATTCTGTCTTATCTTTATGGTGAAATACACTTGCTACATCTGGCGCCTCTAGACTCTGTAAGAACCCTGAGGAACAGTGGGTTGGAGAGGAAATTGCAGAAGAGCTCTGGAAAAAGCTCTTAAAAGAGTGCATACATATTCTATTTGTGCCAAACATGGGCTCTTACAATTATCCCATGTGGAACTGTAACACTGAGTGAAAGCTTATATCATTATACCTGACTTTATTTGTATGATATAAGATGCTTATTGTGACTGAAATGCCCTTTAAATATTTTTATATACATCTAATGTACATGTTTCTTGCTTCTTCACCTTATTAGATTTGTCTAACTGCTCAACCAGGTTTTTTTTAAATGGGTTGGAGGTTGGTTGTTGTATTAGTAATTGTATATTGACTTTGTTTGAATATATATACTATTTACATAACATCAAATACAATTTTAATGGTTACCCTTTAATGATTGATTGAATGTAGTTTATTGTATTGTTGTATTTATTTATTTATTGTGTAATAATCTGGTTTTTGGGGTTTTCTGTTCTATCTTTAAAAAATCAGTGAACACATCAATGATCACAACATTCTGCTGTGTTTTAAGGGCCTGTTTCACTAAAGCCATTAGCAAACACTGCTCCGTTTTACAAATGTCTGTCACTCACTAAGTGTTGAAGGATTTGAGTCCTGAACTCCTCTCACATCCTCATGTATGGTTCATAAGTATTGTGTTTCTTTTAATTAGTTAAACATGTCAAAATAAGTGTGAGATTAAATGATCTCATGTTCCAAATATGGCGTAACTGGCTCTGGGTACGTTAATTAAAAACATTTCCTCATTACACCAGTAAATTAATTTGGTCATCATTACTTTCCTTCCAAAACTTCTGTGCAAAATTCTTGGTGGTATATGAAAGCAGTTTGTATGAGATCCAGGTTTGCCACTAGTACACAGAGAAGAGGAGACTGTGAATGAGAAGGGAGGAGGGTACAGGAGGATAATTGATGCAACTTAATTAACATGATGACTGTAATGTTAACATTTGCTGACACATTCACACAGAAGTCTGTCCAGTCACCATCAGATCTGCCACACGTAAACACATCTGCATATGTTCGCTGTAACTAATAACACAGACCAAAGGCAGTTCCCTGCCGTGATCCTGGCTGCCAAACCCCGGTGTAACAGGATTAAAATGCAGCATGTCAGAATAAAAAAATACCAAGCTGAAGCACTTTCCAGAAACTTGCATGACTCACCTTTAAAACCAAGGAACAAATAAAACCACTAACCTGTCAACTGTCATCAAACCTGCAGGCATGTTGTCACTACGGCTTCAGTTTCATTCCTAACAGAGAAAGAGAGGAGGAGGGAAGGGAAGGAAAAACAGGAGTGATAAGCAGAAGAAATGAGAAAACAGACAATTGACAGATAATTTGTGGAAATATAAGAAGATTCGAGGAAAAGGGTGTGATGACAGAGCGGCTCTCCCGCTAAGACAGCCTGATTTCCTGAGTGTTTAAACGGTGGGGGCTAAAACAACAGCAGAAATGACACGTCTGAGCCTCAGGTTATGCTAACACTCCACCTCACTCCACCTCTTTCTGTTTCTCTTTTACTCACTCTCTCTCTCTCTCACCGTTCTCCTGGCTCTTCCTTCCTTCGCTCCCCTGGCTAATGTTACCGCTAACACCTACTGACGCAGGCCCCGGGTACCAGCCTGCTGTACAAACTGATGATCTAACCCTGCACAGCTGCTCCGCCAGCGTTTCAATCCAAACGTGTGAGTGAGTGTGAGAAAGAGGGAGCAAGTCCATGTTCCTGTGTGTACATCTGCATGCACGTGTGTTGTATGTGAGTGTGTGTGTGTATTCATGAAACATAATACTGCCTCTGATCAATTAAACAGTGTGAATGATACTTTAATGTCTTTTTCTTAAGTGTGAGTGTGAGTGTTATGAGGATTTCTATGAAGCATTTCTTCCTAATTTTTTAATTTTCAATGGTTAAAACATGTTGAAGAGCTCAATACACATATGAACTAATCCCCTGCTGAATCATTTTTAGTAGTGGTCATCTCAGCTGTGATTCACAGTACATTTAATTCTCGTTAAAAACGTATTAAAAGACAGCAAAAACCACAGAAACATAACATCACAACGTGATTACTGCTGAGGTGTTAATCTTATAAACAGCTGTACAGTCCTGCTTTATAAAATTGAAATAAATGAAAAATCTCTTACCTGACCTCCTGACTGCAGGTTGTTCTCAGCTGTAGTTTAAATCAGGGATGCAAACAGGTAAGGACTAAAAAAGGTGAGTACATGACGTATGCGCGGGGAGGTGGGGGTGCACGCTCTCACGGCATATATTTAGTAGATATGTATAGACAGTTACTTTAATTATTATGATTTATAACATATTGCTAAACAGAACAACACACTTATTTTCCCATAAACTTTTGAGAGGCTATGGTAGTTGGAGCATGAGAACATTTTGTATATTTTTAAATCAATTGCATCATTCTGGTGCACGCTGAGAACACAATTAAGAGGTTGTATCTATAAAATAAATAAAGTAAAATATTTGTGCTTTAGTAATTTAACTGCTGGTTGTAAAGGTAAAGAACAGGAAAGACATTTTACCAGTAATAAATGTTCCAAACAAACCATCAAAAAACCTCTTCATGTTAGACCCTCCAGGCCCCCGATTCTGAACTGCTGTTTTCTGCAGATGCCTCTGGTCATCATAGTCAAATCATTATATTTGGCTCTTTATAGCCAAACAATCAGACAGACAGTTGGGGTGGATTAATGACCCAGAGGAGTGAGAAAGTTAAGTTTCTCTAAAATGTTTCCCGGCAATGTGACACTCCCCCCAAATTTTAAAACTACAGTATTTGTACTGTATTCCTGTGTGTGTGTGTGTGTGTGTGTGTGTGTGTGTGTGTGTGTGCGATGTGTTTGCATGTAAAGATGATCTGACTCTTCCAGATTTGATGAAATCTACGTGACCTAACAACTAAATAAGCTCAGAAACAATCAGAGCTCTGACAAACAGAAACCACAGAGAGTCAAAGTCAAACCACAACTTCCAGAAATAGAAAAACCTCATCTCATTAACTCTTACTCAGTAACTCTGTTTATCAGTATTTTTAGCAGCCTTTAACAAACACTGTCTTCTATGAGTCCCAGACGTTGGCAGGCTAAATGTCACGGTTCGACAGAGGAGACGAGTCCATGAGTGAGTGAAGTGTCTGTTGTTAGTTCATGTGTGTAAATACAGCAGCACAGAGAGGAGAGGACACTGTTTAAGTCTTCACACGCATTACAACTCCAAACATCAACAATGACTTTAGGAGAAAGCGTCAGGGGGTTTTATGGATGTGGATGAAACAAATTCAGGGTGATGTAAGTAAAGTAACTGCGCTGCTGCACTTTAAGTCCTTTTTCTGTTAACATTGTTTAACTGTGTTAAAATAACAAATGCTTAAATGTCTGCTAGCAGCTGCTGTAAGTGGGGCTGAGCCATGTGAGTATATGGAAAATAATCTACAGCAACACGCTTCATTTTTCACAAAGACCAGTGAATGAAACGGGAATGACAGATTACACTGTGGTAGGCCAACCTCTCAATTTAAAATGTATCTATCAGCATATATGTGATTAACTGTAGACAACATGATTAGTATTGTTTTATTTTATATCTAATGAGTAAGAAATATAAGTTCTCTGCTTTAAAAAATTAAATTTTCGGTTGTGGTCGATCTTCAACTATACTAGAAGTGAGGGTCCTAGCTGAGGGCGCACTCACTTTATAAACTGGTTTCATGGTTAAGATTAGAATAAGGATTAAGTAATTCGATGTTAAGATTAGTATAAGGTTTAGTTTAAGTTTAGGTGAAGTTTAGGTTAATATTAGTATAAGGTTAAGATAAGTATACGGTTAGGGTGAAGTTTAAGGTTAACATTAGTATAAGGTAAAGTTTAGGTTCTGTTTAAGGTAAAGTTTAGTTTAAGATTAGTATAAGGTTTAGGTTAAGATAATAATAGTAAGAACCCAAAGCATTTTTTAGTTATTATGACTCAAAACCCAATTTGGATCAGCATCTCAGAAGATTTAAATCCACTCAGGAGAAATGGGTATTCAGCACCTGATATGAGACAAAAGATGAAAATTAACCTGGTGGATGAATGTGACATGTATTTGATTTTAATTGTTCATTAATATTTACTGTTTTCATTAAATAAATAAAAAAATAAAAAACTTACTTCATTAGTGATCACTGGGTCGCATCCTGTTCATTGATCTCACTGTCACTGTCTGTTGAGTTACATCCACACAGTGAATCAAGAAGTGAAACAGACTTATTTGGAGTCAAACATACAATAAAAATAGTGATTCACTGAACACTTACCCTTCTGGAGTAACGTTAGACACCACGGTCCAGGGTGCCTTTGTTTGAGATGCTGGTGCATCACCGTCGTGCCGCTGAGAAATGCTTTGCAGAGTCTGCATTCAGCTTGTTTTGATGCTTTGTTTAAAATGAAATGTTTCCACACTTTTGAGAGTTTTGGCCTCGCCTTCACTTCGCCCTGCTTCTCCCTTTATTGCGCCATCTTTCATACGTTCAGGCTTTCAGTGTAGAGACCTGAGACCCCCCCCTAACCTAACCCCCCCACCCCCCCGCTCAGTGTAGAGACCTGACCCCCCCCCCCCCCACTCAGTGTAGAGACCTGAGGTTAATTTACCACTGCTCCTCTCCTCATCTCCTACTTCTGACTGAGATCCGATATTGAGAACAGGTAGAAGCTGTAACAAGTTTAATGATCCACACGTGACATTATAAAAAGAAGACATGCAAGCGAATGAGCAATAGAAAACCCATCGTTTTTTGTAATTATAGCTTTGCGAGATAAAATTCACTTTGATGAGAATTATCGTCTCGTCACACAAGACGATAATTAGGCTATAATTAATTAGGCTATAATTAACTATTTGGTTCAATATATCCTATTTTATGGCGTTGCTACCCTACAGGTGGTTCATTTAACTCTCTTCTTTCTTTTCTAAACCAAAAAAAAAAAAAGCTTAACAAAATAATAATAATGATAATGACAGTAATATCAAAAAAACATTCAATTATCAATTTTAAAACCCATCAAACTCTTCTGAGAGGCTCAGAGATCGGCTCACCACTTCAGTCCCTGCTGTAGTCTTCTGCGCAGGAACCAGTAAGGCTGAAGACTGAAGATCTGAGAAGACGAAGAAGAGAACCAGGATGAAGAGGACCTGGCCTTGTAACCACAAAGCCATGAAAACCTTCATTACACAGCTCAAATAGAAAAAAAAAAACTTTCATTCCTATTTAAACATCTTGTGTTTTATTCCCTCAATCATTAAAAATCAATGAGACAATCACACAAAAGTTACATACATTTAGCTTCAATTCATTCATGTAATTTTAATCACTGCATAACTAATAAAACTTTAACATCAGAGCTCTCAAGTCTCACACATTGACCATGAGACACACTCACTTCAAGCAGTTCACATGCTCACATCTGACATTTCTCACACTGAGAAGAGATAGATCCCACCGCACAGAAATTATTATATTACATACAGAAATGAATGGTGAGGCGTTCAGAGAGGACCCGAGTTAGCGACCCACCAGCCAATCAGAAAATAGTATTTCTTGTTGCTGGGTAGAAACTACGCCCCTCGGCCCCCTCCCGTGTAAGCGACCTACCAGCCAATCAGAAAATAGTATTTCTTGTTGCTGGGTAGAAACTACGCCCCACGGCCCCCTCCCGTGTAAGCGACCTACCAGCCAATCAGAAAATAGTATTTCTTGTTGCTGGGCAGAAACTACGCCCCCCCCCCCCCCCCGTAGTCGCTCTGGCCGGCCGTGACAGATGAAATCTCACTCAAACTTTTCATGAAACTTGAGAGTCGTGTTTTAACATTAAAATGATTTCTGTAAACACACGCTACTCAAAATAGCCGCCACTCAGTTTAACAGTCATCCACAGGCCTGTAACAGTAATACTTTAATCTCATAGTTAAGGCTTGCTAACGTTAGCACCAACAGTTATCAACGGTCACTAACGTTCGCGGTTGCTAGTGCTAATGCTAGTGGTTGCTAATGCTAGCGTTTTTTTCCTTTTCTTTTCTTATTTTTCTGACTCTGCCGGTTATTAAGCTTCTATTTACATAAAAACAATTCGTAGTTAATAACTCACCAAGCCTTTCTTTGGCAGAGAGCAGCAGAGGTGTGACTGCTACAGGTTTCTCAGGGTTTGATGAGTCTGGGTCAGCCAGGTCTGTCTGCCTTGCTGCTCAGAGGGAAAGAGAGCTGCTGCGTCTCAACTCAGTCTTTTATAGTGGGGAAGCTGGTTTAATTATTATTGTATTAATACAGTAAATTTATTTTTTATTTATTTATTTATTTAATATTAAGATCATGTCCTCATAAATTTACCTTTCTCTAATCGAGTAATCTATTTTATCTAATTTCAGGGTTTTGGTAACCGGGGGTAACAATAGGCTACGTATAAGGTTTAGATTAGAATAAAGTTTACATTAAGTCTAAGGTTAAGTTTGGGTTAAGATAAGTATAAGGTTTAGGTTAAGTTAAGGTTAAATTTAGGTTAAGATTAGAAAAAGGTTTACATTAAGTCTATGGTTAAATTTGGGTTAAGATAAGTATAAGGTTGGGGTTAAATTTAAAGTTTATTGTAGGTTAAGTTTAGGTGAAGTTTATGTTAAGTTTAGATTTTGGGATCAGGCATGTGTTGTTGAGGAGTCTGGAGGAGCTGGACGAGGTCTTTGTCAGTGTGCATGAACTGTATATGTACAGCGTGGCATCAGCAGCCTCTGGCTCACACATTCCTGAGTTCAAGCCAACGTACACTTTAATTTTTATCCTAACTGAAGTTTGGAAGATCAACCTCGATTTGATATTCAACGCAACGCCTCTCACATCTCAAAAGGGATCAATCATGCAGAACTAAAGAAAACCAGAATCTGATTTTATCGCCCCGCTTGTTTGCTCTCTACGAGCCTCCAGTGAACATTTTTTTCATTAGAATACATTTCAGTAGTTTGTCTTGGCCTCGGGTTTGTTATAATGTTTTATATGTGTGAGAGACAATGCCAGCTGTTGATTACGGTAAAATAACCGAGATGGTAAAAACAGAGTGGGGAACTTGGACTTCCTGCCGGGCTGAGGTGAAAGTCATGTACAGACCTCAGCCTGTCGTCACTTGACACTCCTGTTGGTCTTATTGTACAAAAAGCTGAATACATATGAGGCTTCAGTAGGTTTGATTGATTTAAGGCATGGTTTCCACACTTTATGATACAGCATGTTGCAGTAATTCATTGCAATGTTCATGTTCAGTACTTCATAAAACTTTTTCTGCCGACATCACAGGTTGTTTTATCCACCAACTACAAACTTTAATGTAAAATCTTCAACATTAACATTAAATGTAGATATTCATATTCATAGATATTATATTAAATATCTTAGGCTTCTTTCTGCACTGTAAGAAAATTGGAAAAGTTTCCAACATTCACTTTTAATTTACTTTTATTCTCACTGGTCCATAACATTGTTAATGTAGATACAGTTTTTTTTTTAAAACACAAAAAAATATTATTTTTTATGAATTATTTAAAGGTGCCGTTCAAAGCACTCAAACACACCTTACAAGACAAAAAACAACATCAACAGTACATCAAACAATATAAATCAGCAAACATTGATGTGGAAGTTAGTGCAGCAAAGGGAACATATTTTGCTTTTTGTGGTTTTCTGTTATTTATAGCCTTTTTCTTGTGTCAGAAATGTCATATTTCCATCATGCTTTAGTTGGTTTTCACTGTTTGAGATTTGATCGTCACTCTTTTAATGATGTCATCGCATTGCGTCCACTTCTTCTGCACTAGTTAAATGCCATTTAACTAACTGGAAACAACTGGAAATAAATATGACTCATTCAGTGGAGGCCATGTTCACAGCTCCAACATGCATATGTATGTGTACATTACCTACCTACACACACCATGTTTTTACAAAAAAAGCACATATTATTTCCTTTTCTGTCTTGCTCTTTGTCACACACACACACAAACACACACACACACACACACACGTTTACTTTGGACACTTTTGGGGAATTTACATAGACTTTCATTCATTTTCTGGAGACTTACCCTAATCTCAACCATAACCACTGCCTGCCTAAATTTAAACTTAATCAGCAAAAATCTGCTTTTTACAAATTGGGGGCAGTCTTTGTCCCCAATTGCAGAGACCATCTCCAATCAACTGATCTTAAGTCTAATGTGTGCCCCTGAAAGTAAGGCAAGTTATATCCCCAACACACACACATACATCTGCACACACACACACACACACACAAGCTTGGCCGCAGTTGGTTTGTTCAGTGTTTCCTGGCTGAGGGCAGGTCATGCCTAGGTGGAGAAACTGTGACATGTCAAAGACGCCCCTGATTATAGCCACTACAGGAACACAGCCAAAACTAACACACACACACACACACAGTATACACCACCACTCGACCTCCGGTGTGTCTGCCAGTGCTAAAAACTCCTGGGAACTAAAAGCATCTACAGTTTGGGGCTCAGCAACAAAGTGATCAGGACGAATCTGGCCGACATACTTCTTCCAACAAAGACGGAAAACAAAACCTGTGATGACCTGACTGTTAACAAATGGAAAACTCCAGTTAGACTTGATGAACAAGTGAACATGCGTTTTGTCATTTTCACCCGATAAATGTTGTTATAATGGATGAAAACATGGTGGATAGTGGCCAAAAGTTGGAGAAGAGGCATAAAATGTAGAACTGTAATATTTAAAGTCACGAAACAACTTTCCAGCTACAACTATTGGATGGATTTTGTTAAAACTTTTTTTTAATCTACTGGATAAATGTTGTACAGGCTTTTGCGGATTTGGAGCCCCTGACTATTCCTCTAGCGCCATCAACAGGTTCGCATTTTAGTTCAAAGTTAAGTATTGCTATTGGAGGGACCGCCATAATATCAATGTACTAGACAGTAAATGTCTGTAGTGGTCCTCTGGCTTTTCCTCTAGTGCCATCAGGTAGACATTTTTGTATTTTAGTGAAATATCTCAACAACAAATGGATGGATCACCATTGACTATGGGACACATATTCATGGTACAAAGAGGACACGTTTGACTTGTTGACCTTCTGACCTCTCCTGTAACACTACCATCAGGTTTGTTAAAATGTTTTAAATATACTAGATACATTTGCACAAAATATTGTACAGGTATTAACAGTTTCCAGACAAACTCCCAGGAAGAAGCCAATTTGCCATAGTGGCTGCTGGGCCCAGTAAGGATTTTTCCCATGGACTTTCATTGTTCTAAGAGATGTCTGTAAATCAGCATATACATTTTAAATGACCTGTTTTAATATCAGAATTTGATCCACATGGTGTGATCACATTTTAAAAGAAGAACTGTGTGATTATTCCGTTTTATTTGATAAAGCAAAGCAGAAGAGGAAGAACATTTTTTGACCTCATGCGCCACTGAGCAGCTTCCATAGGAATGAATGGGGCTGTATCCAGGTCTTGTTATACATCCATATTTCCAGGGGATCAGACATTAGTCGTCCCCTGATTGTTCTCTAGCACCACCAACAGGTTGGCGTATTTAGTTCAAAGTATTTCAACTTTATTTCAAGTGGTTTGACATTTTGTACAGACATTCATGTTCCCCTCCTAATGGCTCATAGGAACTGTTTTGATCCTCTAAATATTTGTCTAGCCAGTCAGTTATCTTCATGCCAGAGTATTTAGCTCAAAGCAGCACAATGTCCAGTCCAGCCAAACAGAGGAGGCCTGCTTTAAAACGGGGTAGGGGGCTGCGTAGGTGGGATTGTTAAATTACCGGACAGACGATGACAAGATCCAGGAAGTCCAGTTGGAGTAACAGATTTATGCATTTAAATGCTTATCAAACGCCAGAACACTACACAGCTGTCCTCTTAATCAGGATTTTACATCTTTGGAAAGATATCGAGGCAGCAGCGCATTGCCAGATGACATCACATAGAGTTGCAGCAAAAGCTGAGTGGGGTTCAACCTTTTCGGCGGTGCTTCCTGTGTTGGCATCGGGGCCGCGACGACGGACTGTTAAAAGTTGTACTCCTTCAGAGAGCCAGTCAGTCAAATCTTTACACACAGACATGAAACACATATTGATTTAATTCACTGTGACTTACATTTCCCGAGGACATCATTATCTCTGATGTCCATCGCCAGTAAACTTCTATAAATCCACTTAAAAATCAGAGAGGAAAAAAAGAGGCTGCAGATCCTGCCTGAGAGTCATCACATTTTTAAGTTTTTTCTTCAGTATCAAAGTAGTCCCGAGGTAGTTGTCTGTACATCCGTGTTACACTGCAAACAGGAACTGCAAACAGCTGACTCAGCAGACTTTTAACAGCGCCAACATGCCAATGTGTAAATGTATGTAGGCTAAAAATAGCACTGAGAAGAGAACAGCATGTACAATGGGACATTAGATGAGTTTTTATGGGGTCTTCTTTTCCTGGTGGTTTTATTATTCTGTTGTCATACTGGTTTACCTGATAGGCCTACATGTAGCTCTCGTTTCTACTTCATGTACATCATAAACCTTTTATATGAAAAAATGACTCATTGAAATCAGTTGAGAAATGTAAACCTTATTTAAAGCTTTTTCAGCAAAGTTTCAGGAGCAGGACCACACCACAACTGCACCACTTCCAGCATTCCTCATAAGTCATCTTTCTTAATAAGCCATTTAAATGTATCTTGTTGATGGTGTGGTCCGTTAATGAAAGTGCTTTTCATCCATAATAATAATAATAATAAATGCAGCTCAGAGTGCTTTACAACAAATTAAATCACACACGCCAAGTGCTTCACATTAAAATAACCTAAAATGAGTATACAACAATGTTAAAAATAGAAAGAGAAATTAATGTAATATAAGATGGAAAATAAAAATAGTAATAATTGAAAATAGTAAATGTGTAGTAATGAGTCCAGGAGCAGTAGAAGAAGAAGAAGTTGAAGCACATTTGTGCTCTGTGTGTGTTCAATCAGCAGTGTTCATTCCTGCAAACACCAACCCCCAAACTCCCTATCATTTTGGAAAGCAAAACCCCCGAGCAGGAACCTTTTGGGGAGTAAAACAATATCTATAGAGTTAAGTTTAGACTCTTGTCCCTTTGGTGGAAATGCAAATTCAAACGGGTTATCGGTGGATGATTCTCTGACAACTTTCACCCAAAATCACAGTGTCAAAAAAGCTTTGGAGAGAGGAAGCACAGGTGTGTCGTACCTTGAAGGTTTCCTTTGATCTGAATCTGTCTATTGGTCAGCTGATGAGAAGGGACAGTGAGACGAGCAGTCCGGCGCTCCTGGAAACAACTTCACAGAAACACAAAATGTATTGAATGACTGTGACAGAAATCAAACTGCTTGTACAAACACGACTCATAGCTCCAACCACAACTCTGATGTTATTCAGATATATTCATAAAATAAAAAAACACATTACACGTGTCTCGAATCTGAATCATGAATGAATCATAAAAACATTCGACTTTGTCTGCTTTTCTTCTTCATCAGCCGACGTTCTTTACTTTTCCTCCACTTTTCTTCTTTTCAGATCCAGCAGCTTTTTTTTTTTTTTTTTTGGCTCATTCAGGAAAACTGCAAACTGAAACTCACTGGATTCAAATTTTACCCAGTTTGAGTCAAAATGGCACTAACACAACACTGGTTAATGTCACCTAGAAAGCCATTTAAGACAAGAGGCCAAATAAAAGCTTTGTAATCTGTCCCTATTTTGTCCCCTTTTTAAAAAACTTTTATGTCACATTTTGTTATAGATTGTTAATAACTTGTGTATCTTTTAATGATCACATTCACATCTTCTTGTATAAGAAACAACACATTTGTGACTGTTTTTTAAGGTTTTAAAGTTAACTCAGTGTTGTATTGCAGCTACAGCTTATAAAGCCACATAGTCAGTTATTATAGATAGATAGATAGATAGATAGATAGATAGATAGATAGATAGATAGATAGATAGATAGATAGATAGATGGATAGATAGATAGATAGATAGATAGATAGATAGATAGATAGATAGATAGATAGATAGATAGATAGATAGATAGATAGATAGATAGATAGATAGATAGAAACACAACTCTAACTATCCAATGGAGAAAAAAACTCAAACATCTTATAACTAAAAATACCTAAAAGTTGTACTAATGAAACAAATATATCCTATATAATCATGAGACTCACTATAGCTCAACTCTTTCACAAACTAATTAAACTACAGACTTTATTAAGAACATTTATAGCTGTTTTATTGCTCCCTCACTTCTGTTCTTTTAGTTAAAACACAGTAAAATAATTTACACACATTCTGTGACGCTATGATACAATAGATTCATATTCAATATCGAACAGTGTTCTTATTCTTCTTTTTAAACTGTTACCCGTAATTATTTCTGCACATTTCTCCGCTGTGAGGAGGTGACAGGCGAAGAGCAATGTTAGCTGAGTGGAAAGCATCCAATGAGATGAGGGAGGGAAGAGAAGGAGGAGGAGGACGAGGAGGAGGAGGAGGAGGAGGAGGAAGAGGAGGAGGAGGGGGGGTGAAACCAGTGACAAGCCAACAGGTTGACCAGTCCAGCCAGCACAGTGTTGGTATTGGCAAAACATGTCAGTACACTGTCACACACACACACGCACAAACACGAACGCACACACACACACACACACACACACACACACACACACACACACACACACACACATCCAGCAGAGTGACCTCACTTCTGTAAAGTTTGTGCTAACATATAATCACCCACTGAATGGCCAGGGCTTTCTTTATAGACTCCCAGAGCTCAGGGACTAAACGCACACACACATACACACACCCATAAATATGCATGTACACAAATACACACTCTCCAAACACACGTGAGCCGTGTACATGCACACACACACTCACACCCCGGGGTCGTACACTTACTCACCTCTCACAGCTCACTGTAGCTGCCCACTTAATGCTTAAAACCAAAAAACAAGCCAAACCACAGAATTAACCTCAGACACAACCACAGAAGAAGAAGAATAACAAGAGCCGTGCCAGTCGCTCAGTGAGGCAGTGAGCTAAATGCTAACATGCTCACAATGACAAAGTTAATTTATATTAAGCAGGTATAAAGTCATGAGGTGGGAGGAACTGTCTCTGGTGTAAAAGTAACAAAAAAATCCAAATGTTTTCTTCTTTAGTTTAGTCAACATGAAACTCTCCTGGTTGAATCATCAGAGCAAAACAACAAGCCAACAAGCCTGTGGACATAAAAACATACAAGTATGTAGAAGTTACGACTCTCAAGGTGCATTCTGGCAAGAAACATCCAGTCACTGAGCTCAAACTGTCACGTGTGCTGCAAAAGGTGTAATTAAAGATTTATTAATATACTGGTCTAAAATAAAGTTACAAAGTGCTTCACATTAAAAGCAACAAGAAAACATGGAGGAAACAATAACATGCATTGTAAAGAAGAGAAAATATAACAGTTACAATACAGAAATAATATCAACAAGAAACAAAACACTGACTTTTCTCAGCTGATCTACACAATAATTCAGATGAAGATCAGATGTGGAGAAAACTGATATTATAATCTACAGATTAAATCAAGCAATCAGGAAAAATCACAAATAAAACCCCTCTGAGAATCCTGCAGGGTCTGTTCAGCAGGAGGGGGGGGGGTTCAGGGGCCACATACAGCCCAGTTTGATCTGAAGTGGGCCAGACCAGTAAAACCGTTGCATAATAACCTATAAATAATATATAATATATAACTTTACTATAATAAACCATCTATTTACAAAACAGATGAACAACCTGAGATGTCTGAAGAAAAATGATGTCAGCTGCTGATTCACATTTTATACAACATTCAACATATAAATGATTTAAATAAATGTGTACTCACTGTATAGTGGCCAGGGGAAAAAACTAACTCTGAAGCAGGAGAAAAACTACTATTTTTCATATTCTGCAAAGTTATCCAGTGGGCCAGATTGGACCCCTTGGTGGGCCGGTACAGGCCCTCAGGCCACATGTTTGACACCCCTGCTGTAGAGGATTGTCCCAGTTTCAGGAATACTGAGAAGATCATTTAAGGAAAAAAAGTACTGCAGTATTATAGTGATGTAGTATGCAGTATTACAGTAAAAGTACTACAGTATTATAGTGATGTAGTATGCAGTATTACAGTAAAAGTACTACAGTATTATGAGTGATGTAGTATGCAGTATTACAGTAAAAGTACTGCAGTATTATAGTGATGTAGTATGCAGTATTACAGTAAAAGTACTGCAGTATTATGAGTGATGTAGTATGCAGTATTACAGTAAAAGTAATGCAGTATTATGAGTGATGTAGTATGTAGTATTACAGTAAAAGTACTGCAGTATTATGAGTGATGTAGTATGCAGTATTAGAGTAAAAGTACTGCAGTATTATAGTGATGTAGTATGCAGTATTACAGTAATAGTACTGCAGTATTACAGTAAAAGTACTGCAGTATTATGAGTGATGTAGTATGCAGTATTACAGTAAAAGTACTGCAGTATTATAGTGATGTAGTATGCAGTATTACAGTAATAGTACTGCAGTATTATAGTGATGTAGTATGCAGTATTACAGTAATAGTACTGCAGTATTATAGTGATGTAGTATGCAGTATTACAGTAAAAGTACTGCAGTATTATGAGTGATGTAGTATGCAGTATTAGAGTAAAAGTACTGCAGTATTATAGTGATGTAGTATGCAGTATTACAGTAAAAGTACTGCAGTATTACAGTAAAAGTACTGCAGTATTATAGTGATGTAGTATGCAGTATTACAGTAAAAGTACTGCAGTATTATAGTGATGTAGTATGCAGTATTACAGTAATAGTACTGCAGTATTATAGTGATGTAGTATGCAGTATTACAGAAAGAGGAAAAACTACTTTGCAACTCCACAATGTTTCTTGTTAATAAAACAAAGTAGAGGACAAATTAAAAGTCTGAGCTGATGATTGAAAATGTCAGATAATCACTAAAGCTGTGATTTCTCCTCTGAGGACACATATCTGAGTCTGGTCTATTGTTTCTGTGGCAAAGACAAGTTAATGAATGAATGAATGAACATGCAGCCGTCTCTTCCTCCAGACGACCATCAGATTCACATCAGAGAAAATAATATTTATTTATTTGGCTCTTTCCGCCCGGTCGGATACCGCGTAGACATGTGAACAATGAGCTCTGTGACGCAGCGCTGCAAATATTATTTATGTTTCTGATATCATGTTCATATCACGTCGGACGTCAGGTAGTTGAAATCGCTCGCAGCAGTGTTCAAACATGAGCGAGCCTCGTATCAGCGCGCTCGCGTCAGATGTTTTGCTGTGTTTGGCTGAGAGCAGCGAGGGGAGCCGTTTCCTCGTTTCCTTCCTGCTCCGCTCAGATTGGCTCAGACACATTCTTCTTCTTTAGTTATTATTCAGCTGTCAGCCTCCAAAGCTCTGTCAGTCTGTCTTTATCTGCAGCGTGTCAAAGCCCTGACATGCCATCGCAGCTCTGTGACAAACGTGTCCGGCCTTTCTGTTCATGTGCTGCTACCTGGAGACAATACACTCAACACACACTAGCACAGTGAAGACAATGGTGTTGTTTTAGTTTTTATTGTTAAGTTGGGAGCAGTGTGTGTGTGTGTGTGTGTGTGTGTGTGTGTGTGTGTGTGTGTGTGTGTAGGGGGTCATGGCTGTGCTGAGTGGCTCGTTGTTTGGTTGCCATTTTATTGCAGCAGCCTGGTTTTCATTGACGTGTCCCATCAGACTCTTTACACCTCAGCAGCTTTATGTTTGGTACGCATGCTGCTCGAGCTGCTGAGCGTTTAGGGAGGATTAACACTTGCAGGAACACACCGGCTCCAACCTAAGCTGTGCAGCCACCACGAGCCTCTCCACACTCTGAGGAGGAAGAGGAGAAGAAAGTGTCCATGACTGAAGACTTAGAGGGATCAATTGGCAGAAATATTGGCAAATTGGCAAACATTCATAACTCAGCTTTAACTTCTATATAATCACCTTAAAATAAGAATAGTGTGTTTCCATTACTTTAGAATGAGCCTTTAGATCTACAGAGGGTATGCAGATAAATGTACGTTACCTCCACCAGTTACCAATCTGACTAATTAAGCCACATTTAGCTCCATGTGAAGTCCAGCTGACTCTTTTAATGTTTCCATCTGACTCGTGTTAAAACAAGAATCTCCTCAAAACCTTCTTAAATGTGCACCTGATGGAGCAGCAGGAAAACACGCTGACGGACTGACGGAAGGCTCAAAGGCACAAAAAGCCGATGATCCATGAAGAAGAAGACTTAGAAATAAAGAACAGGGTTGGGAAGGTTACTGTGGAAATGTAATAGATTACAGATTACTAGTTACTCTATTTAAAATGTAATGAGTAATGTAACTTATTAGCTGTTAGGGTCAGTGTAAGTCCAGCTGTTTTTCATGGATACTGACATGATTTATAAGGGAGATCATTTCTTATAAAGCAACATTTATCTCTCATTGTAAAATGTATTCATTAGTTCATGTAGATGTTGGAATATAAAATAAAGATATTTGATGAATAAAGTGGCTTTAATTGGTACTGTGACTCCATTTAAACCCATGTGTACTCCAAATAAGCCCACATCATGATTTATTTACTAAATATACAAAAATATTGATTTCAAAGAATTAAAAACAGTAATATATGTATTTAGTATCATGTTAGATATTAAAGGTAGAATATGTAGAATGAGCACAACAACGCCATCTAATGTCTCGAGATCGTAGTCGCAACAACCAAAAAGTAATTCCAGCAGTCGGGTTGCCAGGTCCGGTGCCGGATTTTATTTTAGCTCTAACTCTGTAAATATACCACTTTATCCACATGTCTAACCTTTTTAGGCGAGAAAGTAAAGTAGCCCTTCCCTTTAGATCCACAATGTGACGCTAATTTGTCCAAATAACATCTGCTTAAAGTTTTGTTCCTGCGAATTCGGAGCCACTCAAGTTAGCCGTAGCGAGTAACGCACTTCCGGTCATTTTCACAAAATAAAACACCCGTTGCTTTTTATTATTAAGAAAACCATAACGATAGAGTTGGTGCTTTTATTTTGAAAACAGGAAGCGAACATACCCTCGCTGTGACTGACTTGAAACCACCGAGGTACATTACATTGTAACACCAGTGGGAGTAGCAGCAATGTCTCTGCACGTGCTGCCTAATCCTAAACACCGATTGGCTTGTGTGTGGTGTCGTCAGAAGCAGAAGAGGCTCACGGTCGTAAACATCTAGTCACGTGTACTCTGAGATGAACGTGCAGGTCAGGAAATGACGTAAACGGACCGTGTATGGTTTGTTATTTGTGTTATTACGTTACGTGTTGGACTAAATACATGTTGACATATTGAGGAAAGTATTTCGGTTTTATGGAAACGGATTTCATATTTCACAAGAATGGATACTTGACGAGCTGTACAGGAAGTCCTGAGTCATAAGATGATCGTTGTGGATAAAGGGAAGACTTTGAAGGTATGTAGCATTATAGCTTTTCTCACTTAGCTGAGTGGCTAGCCGAGCTAACCGCTAATACTATTACGGCTGTGAGCAACCATATAAGTCGTGAATGGTCTTGAATGAATCAGGACAATCTAAGCTTTCTAACAATGTACGGCATGAGTATATATGTTTAAGGGTTGGTGTTTAAAACATTCAGAAGAACGTGTGGCTACCTCCTAACATCCGTCCCGTCCCGTACATGGAACAGCGTGCGTTAAGTGGTTAAGCCCATGTGTACTCCAAATAAGCCCACATCATGATTTATTTACTAAATATACAAAAATATTGATTTCAAAGAATTAAAAACAGTAATATATGTATTCAGTATCATGTTAGATATTAAAACATGAACAAAATCTTAAAGGTGTGACTTCAGATGTAACCTCCTTTATAATCATCAACATTACACTTCATTACTTAACACCATTACATTTAAATAATTACTCCCCCACACTGGTAAACAAGCAGCAGTTTGGAGCTACTCAGTCCTAATATTATATTAGAAGTATTATGTGGAAAATCACAAGATCAGATAGTTATTTATAGTTTAACATACTCCAGCTTAGTTTGCATGTTCATATTTTAAGATGATGCCACACAAGAGGAAAAACATCTCAGTGACTGACTCATGGGAGGAGTGTGACATGAGACATGAGCCTGTAGTAATAATAACAGTAATAATAATATTAATAAAGCCTGCTAGCACTGAAGTGGAAACCAATAACCCGATGCTGTGTTAAGTAATCGAATAGAGAAGCGTGTTGTAGCAGAAAGCCGATGATCAGTAGACCTGTTTGCTGCTGCTGCGTCTGAGCCTGGGATAGCTGTGTGTAGCTCTGTAGTGGAAAATATTAACAGCGATTGGTCATAGCGTGTGAATAATCTGTGTTCTGCAAAACATGAGGAGAGTGTAAAAGTGTGTGTGTGTGAGAGAGAGAGAGAGAGAGAGAGAGAGAGAGAGAGAGAGAGAGAGAGAGAGAGAGAGAGAGTGAGAGAGAGAGAGAGAGTGAGAGAGTGTGTGTTTATTTGTGTGTGTAAGTGCATCATCATACATTGTCAGTCATCTGCAGGGTTCATATTTTCCACCGGTTGCAAAGTTGTAGAGCAAATAACCTGTTAAAACACACACATACACACACACACACACACACACACACACACACACACACACACACGTACACACACGCGCAGTTGATTTACAGGTGGTGTTAAGTATGACTAATGGCGTCGTTTGTTTTGCTGTCATGTTATTTCCCTGCAGTGCTGTGGAAATAGCTGGCACGTCACCTATTAGAGCTGATAATGACTTCATCCCTGTGTGTGTGTGTGTGTGTGTGTGTGTGTGTGTGTGTGCGCGTGTGTGTGTGTTGAGTGGGAGGACAAGAGGGGGAGCAAGAGAGTTTGTTTGTGTGACAGAAAAAAATATAAAGAGGTGTGAAAGAGAAAGAGGGCAAAAAGTTAGAGGAAAGGTTGAAGAGAGGGATGAAAAGTGTCAGTTAATACTTATTTTAGTTCAATTTACTGAAAATCAGCTAAATGAATGTTTGTTTTTCATCCACTGATTTGAATATTGTTTATTAGTATTAGGACATAACCAGCAGGTGGCGCTCATTGTGCAGTCGGTGCTATTAAAGCGTTGCAGAAGAAGAAGAAGAAGAAACAGCGAGATGATGAGGTTATGAAACGAGCGTCAGTCGAAGCTCAAACGATGGAAAACATGATGGAAATATGACATATGAGGTCAATGAGATGTCAGTGAAATGTGAGGAAGGTTACAGTCTCCTCACAGTCTGAACAGTTTTATAAGCTAACCCTCACCCTCAGACTACAGGAAACATTTTAAAGAGGTTTTAAGATTTCATTTTGTTTGTTTTAAGCTCAAATTGAAAAAGTGCATAAAGACAGTTTGATAGAAACACTCCTCATAGCTTTGATCTAAAATAGTCAAACCTCTTGATTGACGTCTGAATTCATTGAAGCTGTCCAATTTTGGGGTAAATTAAGATTTCAAACTAAAAAACACTCAGCGAGCATGTTACTCCTGGAAGAATTCAAAATGTTACCCTGAAAATACAGCCAAAAAAATGAAACACTGGTAAGCAGGTGTAACTGTCACCATGGAAACACAGGTCAGCAGACATAACTTTGAGCTCTGAGTTAGCATGGAGGTAATTAAAGCTTAAAATGAGTCCTTACGACTAAACACAAAGCTCACCTGAAACTGAAGGTCATTTTTTAAATTCGGACCTGATGGTGGCGCTATATGGGACATCAAAGCATCACCAAAGCTGGTTTGATTTATCATCTGGGGAACGTGAATATTTGCACTAAATTTCATGGAAATGCATCCAATGGTTCTCAAGATATTTCACTCAATTCCAAATGTCAACCTGCAGGTGGCGCTAGACACTGTTATGTGTTAGTAAACTCATAATGTGATATGTGCAGTAATGATAGGAAATGATTTTATGCTGTGAATACACTGAAGAGCAGTGAGCAGCATCCTGAAGCCAATCGATCGCTATGGAAACCTGTGGTGGCCTCACTTCAAGTATACATCCCTTTGTAATAGTTTAACTTTTTGCAGTGAGAGAAAACCTGCAGCCAATCAACACACAGAGTCACCCGATGTGTCGACCTATGTTTCAAATAATGACTTCATTAAACAGATAAACTTATTCTGCACCTCATACTGTACGGAGAAACAGAACACAGAAGCTGAATGGACAGAGATCAACAGTGTGTGTGTGTGTGTGTGTGTGTGTGTGTGTCAGTATCTGGATATTATGTCTGCTTTAAGCTCAAACCCACCTCACACACACATAGATGACATCATGATGAGGAGGATAGCGATGCACCTGCAGTGTGTTCAGGCTGTTTTCCGGCGTCGTGGTCACATGTGTGTGTTGTGCTGTAATGAACTGAAGTATGAAGAGGAACTTTGAAAATGCCATGTGAGGAATGTTTGCTTAATTGGGGCAAAATTACCCTTATTTGTTTCATCAGTGTTCACCTGCATCATGTTACTGATCAAAGTACAAATACTTGATGATCACATACATGTGTATTTTAATAAGGGTGTTTTTTAATGGTGGAAGGATCCATCATTGGTTTACCTCCTGACTCATTAGAGGTGATCATGGAGAAAAGAGTAGACAGGAAACTGAGGGGCATCCTGTTTAATGAGGACCAGTCATTGTTTGGTGTTTTTGGTGAAGAGCTCCTTTAGTGACAGACTAGTGATGCTGAGCTGCTCTACACAAAGATTTAGAAGCTCTTTAATACCTGCTGCAGCGAGGTCTGTTAATGAACACTGTTGTTGACTGACTACATGTTGATGTGTTGCTTTACACTTATCTTCCACTGCCTGAGTCTAATATGTTTCCTTCCTGGGGCCTTCCTGGGGCCTTCCTGGGGCCTTCCTGGGGCCTTCATGGGGTGGCTATGGCTCAGGAGGTAGAGCGGTCGTCCTTCAATTGGATGATTGGTGGTTCGATTCCCGGCTCCTCCAGTCCACATGTCGATGTGTCCTTGGGCAAGACACTTAACCCCAAATTGCTCCTGTTGCTATGCCATCGGTGTATGAATGTGTGTGAATGACATGTGATGTAAAGCACTTTGAGTGGTCGCACAGACTAGAAAGGCGCTATATAAGTACAGTCCATTTACCATTTACCATTTACCATTCCTGTTGTCTGTCTTTGTGTAAGGATGACATTCAGTTTCCCCTCTAGAGGATTAATAAAGTACCGCTTATCTTGTCTTAAAAGAAGATGTTAACCTTTACATGCTGTTCTGACCCATTTATACATTTGAGAGCTGTAAAAACACAAACACATTTATTTTTCTAATGTGACCCACAGTTTACAAATATAATATGTAAATAAAATTCATAATCTTTCTATTTTTGTGCAGCTGATACACAGTTTTAGAAATAAAAATGTAGATGTTTGACCAATAAACAATAAAACTAAATCAGCATTATGTTGTATTCTTCATATTGTGTAAAATATTCTCCTGGACCAGAAAACAATGATCATCAGATTAATCCAACATGTATTACTGACTGATGGGGAGTGTATTAACCCTCCTGTTGTGCTCAGGTCAAGGAAGGAAGGAACGACCAAAATGAGGAACGAACGACGGAAGGGAGGAAAGAGGAAGGAAGGAATTGGGGAAAGAAGGAAGGAAGGGAGGAAAAGAGGGAGGAAGGAAGGAAGGAAGAGAAAAAAAAGGAAATGAGGAAAGAACGAAGGAAGGAAGGAAGGGAGGAAAAGAGGGAGGAAGGAAGGAAGGAAGGAAGTAACGAAGGAGGAAAAGAGGAAGTAAGTAAGGAGAGGAAAAAAGGAATGAGGAAGGAAGGAAGGAGAGAAGGAAGGAAGGAAGGAAGTAACGAAGGAAGGAAGGAAGGACGAAAAGAGGAAGTAAGTAAGGAGAGGAAAAAAGGAATGAGGAAGGAAGGAAGGAAGGAAGGAAGGAGAGAAGGAAGGAAGGAAGGAACAGTCAAAAGAGATAGGGTCAATTTGACCCGGGAGCACAGCAGGAGGGTTAATGTGAATTAGTGTAGAGACTAATTATGAATCAGAATATGAACAGTATGTAAAGAGTTAAACAATCAAACTAAAGTCACTCAGCAGACTGACACGGCTTAAATCCTAAGCTTTACCAGTCCATGTCTTTATGTGTCATTTAAAATCCACCAAAACAAGTGAGTAGATTCATTGTGTGGTGTCTGTGAATGTTTGTCCAACGCTTCCCAACCATCCGTCTTTTAGTCGTTGAGATATTTCAGTCTGAATCACCCCGACGTGACAGCGTGACTTTATCCCCGTTTGTTCCCTCTCTAACACAAGATCAATTCCTCTTAAGTGTTCAAATCTGTCAGAAAACAGACATCAAACTGCACATTTCCTGCCCGGTCGCAGCTGCAGAGAGAAAAAGAAAAAGGCCGTGCAGCAGTCAAACTGACGGATGGGTAACTTCCAGGCCAACAGTTGTGTCACTTTGCAAGCAGCTCGAGCGTCACGGCCGAGCTGCAGTGGATGATTCAGCCGATCTGACACATTAAAAATCCATAGTGGGGATCAGTCGACTTGGCTGAGCTCTGTACAGTAGTATTCCTCCTGGCCTGGTGATTATAGTGGAGCTTTGGCTGTGAGCGGTGGAGAGCAGGGTTCAAATCCCCCTCCTTCAATAAATATTACACTTTTCTGCATTTGTCCTCCAACTCAGAGCTGCTTCGTGCTTGTTTGCGGCTGTAAGCAGGCAAGTGTGAAAGCTGCTGCATGTCGACATATAGACGACGTGCTGATATATGTGTGTGTGTGTGTGTGTGTGTGTGTGTGTGTGTGTGTGAGTGTGTTCTCCCTGTCCAGAAGTTGAGGAAACAGTAGGTGGCAGGTATAATATGTAGCGGAGCACAGAGGTTAGGCCGGCTGCCGGGGGATGGAGAGTGTGAGTGAGAGAAAAGAGAAACCTCATCCAGGTTATTGTAGAGAGCTTGTCAGGATTTATTAGGCTTGGTAAGCACACGGAGCCCCCGGCCTGTCGTAAAACACACAGAAAAACATAATCTCTCCTCTCCGCCTTCGCATACTCTCCTCTGAAACACACACAGTCGAGTCATAAAGCAGCTCCAGATAACTTAAGCTGAGTAGAGGGACTCGATGACATCATGACAGCTACAGGGCAGAGCTGCCTTTTCCATGTTTTCCTTTTGCCGAAGCGAAAAGTTTACCCTCCTCTACAAGGAAGGAGGAGGAAATCAGAAAGGAGACGAGATCGGGTGGTCAGAGAGGAGAAGGAAAAGAAGAAGGGGGATCGGGCCTTTTCTGTCCCCTCTGCAAAACACCCTCTTATAGTTTTACAGACCTGATCCTGATCCTGACCCTTTATGTTTTTAATTCTGTATTTTAGCCGTCTTCTTGTTAAATCCAGCATGTACTGTACTAGCTGGCCTGACTGCTTTACCACCAGACACTCTCCAGTCTTCACATTTTTGGATCTTATTCATTCGAGATGTCAGCTGCCAAAATTAATGGGGCGAGTCAGACTAGCTTAAACAATCCACGCTCTGCAGCTGACTCACTTTTATAAAAGATCTTTTAAGGTGAATCCCTCCTCTTCATCGTTGCCTTTCAAAGTGATATAGAAGGAAAGTCAAGGTAAATATATTTGTATTGCACATTTCAACAGCTAGGCCATTCACAGTGCTTCACATAAAACATTAAATGCATCAGGATGGATTTAAAAAAGTGTTTAATTGCAAATAAAATCAAGCCAAAATAGAAAAAGACAAAAAAACAGGAGAATAAAAAGTTAGCTTCCTTTGGTGTGTAACCTTTAACATTATTTTTAAACTGCAGCATTTATTTTATTACAATTTGTCAGAATTTTCATACCAAAAAAACCCAAAACTATAATACTCCTTTAAAGGGAAGGTATTCTGCACATCTCAGGTTTATCTTTGTATGATTTACAGTTTAAGTTTCAGTGATAAAATAAATATTTTCTCAGTTTGTAATCTTGTGTTAACTCTTCATTTATATCTAGTTTTATGCCAAATATTTGTTTTAAAAAATCAGTTTGTTTGTTTTTTACATTAAATCCTTAATCCTTCTTTTCTCTTCCTGTAAAATGGTTTCCAATGTTCGATGACTCATCCTGCACCCACGGGTGTTTACTAAGAAAGTTCATCCAGTCAAATGACTTTGAAGCTCATCATATAAAAGCTTCACCTCGCTGTTTGTGTGTCGTAGTAGCTCACAGAGCAATATGAAGAGAGACAGGAAGAGACGTGTGTTTGGATATCAGTGGGCAAAAATGTTGTTTTCATTTCCAGAACAATGCGGCTGAGCTCTGATTCATTCATCTCTGCCTCATCCTCCTCCTGATCTACAACAGGTGAGCTGTGTGAGGAGCCAACAGTCCTCTGCAGCTCACAATCACACTAACCTCTGCAAGCTGTGCCCATCCCATCAGAAGCAAAGGCTTTGATTTCATTCTTCGTTGTAACTGTACAAATATTCAGCTTCACCGGGAAACACGTCACAGTTCAATCATGAATATTATTCTATATATGAACTTTGTTATGGATTGTTTTATATGTAAGAATCTTGGTGCTTTTGGGGATAACCATGCATACATCAGGAAATATGTGTATATATGTATATATGTGTATATTTTTACTGTATTAATGTTTGTGCATATAGCCAAATATTGTACATATGTTGAGTTAGTTGTGAACACTGGGATGTATTAAATAACTAACACTTCAGCCGACACCTTTTCAGTCAGAAACTTCTTTATTTATTTATTTTCACTTTTATTATTTTGTCTCTTTTGTCTTGTCATTTAATAAAATATTTCATATTTCTAATGAAGATGAAGGAAAAGGAACAAGGACATATTATTATTTACATTAAATCTATATTTGTATTTGAGTTTAATGACGAAATGAATTCAAACTAAACTAAACTCAATTTCACGGAGAATTTAAAAACTCCTTATTTATCTTCTACTGGTCCTTCATGCAGCCGCTCAGTTCAGCCTCTGTCTGAAACAGACCGTTTTAGCTAGTTTTAAAAGCAGCATCAGCTTTATTAAAATGTACATTTAGTATTTTTGTTGGTTTTATATCATTTAAATGACATTTGCACCATTTTTTACCAAAAGTAAGACTGAATGCTCCTGAAAATGTCAAATGGTGTAACCACAAAAGAATGATAGATATTAAATATTTGATCACCTACATTGTATTTAAGTGGACTTATACTAATAATGACTTCAATTAAAACATGTAAATGTTTCCTGATCCCCATGATCCTCCAGATTAAATGTAATATTTAGAACAATAGTATTCCATTAGCTTTATTTAATATAAAAGTTATAATGTAAGATCATGCCAAACATAGTGTTGACTCACAGACAGTTAATCAATGCAGAAAAAGCAGCTTTTAAAGGGGCTGTAGAGAAGAGAAGAGAAAAGAGACGTAGAGGAACAGAAACAGAGAAAGAGAAGTCTTACATTGTGAGGCTTATTTAAGAAGAAATGCTGAACGACAGAGAAGTGGAAGTGAGACAGACAGAAAGATCTCATATCTTTTTATTGAAGCTGGATACAAACCCCCACAGTTTGTCCTCACGTAACGAGTCTATATGACCCCCTCAAGCTGTCAACGCTCGGCTCATATTAACACACTCACCTCTCTGCCCGCTTTCCCAAAGGCTTCTTAGATTCACTCGGTGCTATTGTACGCGCAGGTCAGCGGGGTAAGTGAATTTTGGTGCGATACTTTTGGGAAATTACGCTGTGGGTTAGCGAGGTCAACCTATTGCAGGATATAAAGACCATTTTTATGACTAACAGTCCATTCGTAGGGAGAGTGTTGACACTACAGCCGCACTAACATGGTAACAGGAGAGGCGTCACTCTGACTGCTTTTTCACAAATTACAAGATTATCCAAAACCTAATATAACTTGTTCTTCGGTGCTGTAGACTTCAATTATCGTCCATAAACTATTAAAAACACATCACTAACTCTGCACGAAGGAACAAAGACAATAACAGAGATCATTTTCAGTCTCAGAGAGTAGTTCTGTGTAACGCAGCTTTGCTAGATCGTTATGCTAAATATCACGACTGCTTGACTTTGTACTAAATTGTAAATAACTAGTGGGAAGAAAACTAAGTATAAGTAAAGTGTAGCAACTGGTGAAACACAGGTTGGCTTTTATTGTGAAGAAGTGAGAGGAGCCTTTTAACCCTCCTGTTGTGCTCAGGTCAAGGAAGGAAGGATGGAAGGAACGAAGGAAGGAACAAAGGAACGAACAAAATGAGGAACGAACGATGGAAGGGAGGAAAGAGGAAGGAAGGAAGTGGGGAAGGAAGGAAATGAGGAAAGAACAAAGGAAAGGAGGAAAGAACGAAGGAAGGAAGGGAGGAAAAGAGGGAGGAAGGAAGGAAGGAAGGAAGGGAGGGAGGAAAGAGGAAGGAAGTGAGAAAAAAGGAAATGAGGAAGGAAGGAAGTAACGAAGGAAGGAGGAAAAGAGGAAGGAAGTAAGGAGAGGAAAGAAGGACTGAGGAAAGAAGGACTGAGGAAGGAAGGAAGGAAAGAAGGAGAGAAGGAAGGAAGGAAGGAACAGTCAAAAGAGATAGGGTCAATTTGACCCGGGAGCACAGCAGGAGGGTTAAAAGGTATCAACCAAAATAAATCGATACCAAGTAATATCAAAACGTCACCCGTCAATCGATACCTGCAATCAACCTTTTTACACCCAGAGCTACAAAATATGACTCACAGCCAATCAACACAAGCGTTCTTCTCTTTAACGCATCATGTGATTGGTCCACTGCCACAGCAGCTACGACCCGTTTGTGGTGGTGAAGTCGTGGTGAATTTGAGTTAGCGCGCTTAGTAGTTCAGCAGCTAAGATGCCTCCTAAACGCTACCCAGCCTTAGCAGGAACGTGGCTGTTTTGTCAAAGGAAGACCTGTGATTGGTTGAAACGTCTCACATAAAGTAAAGGGTGCTCTGATCCACATGTGCTCCTTGTGTCTACTTTCATTGTCTTTTGGATCCAGAATCTGTCTCACTGTAGTTTTGTGGATGAATACACGACTGCTCTTTCTTTTCCATCGCATAGTTAAAATAATGATAATAATAATTTGCAGAAACACGAGTGTCTTTGTACTTAGCTACTTTTTCCAGAACTGCTCACGTGTGCAGAGGTCGCTGTTGATGGGCAGTTTGTTTACGTGTGTGAAAAGACAGAACTGGTCAGTCTTGAACTGATTAAAGCAGGAGTTTGATTCCTCTCATCTCTCTATCCGGCTCTAAATTGACTTTGATACAAACAACGTGCACATACAGATGCACTTTTGTTTCTTCCAGAACTGTTTCTGGGAAGAGTGGAAGTGAACATTTGGCACCACAACACCGAAATTAAGAGCAGACAGCTTTTAGGCAGGGTGGTCCACCACACCTTGTCATCACTCACACACACGTTTGGTCCAGTTTATCTCTCATTGTCCAGGTTTTAAGTGTGTTTGACGGGAGGGCCGGATTACACCACTGTTGTCTTTCTTGGCATCTCCATCCCATAATAATATTATGACACTTGAATCAAAACACTGGAACGGATTCACACGCGCACCTGCAGATAAACACATAATGTGTGCACACAAGCCCAGCCTGAAGGTCAACTGTAGACTTCTTGTGTCAGTTATTAAAACACTAAATTAAATGTGCCAAAAGCTGCGTGATGGTTTCTGTAAATGATATTTTGACCTTATTAGGCTCTGCAGTGGATGAGGCTGCTATCATAAACCTACTGGACCATTTTACAGGTGAAGCCATTCTTTAAACCTCACCTGACTTAACTTTAAACTGTCTTTACATCCTACTGTCATTGCAGCCAAGAGCAGGTTTTGGGGCATTGATGCAGATAACATCATTTATGTTCTCACTGTTTATTTTCCTCACAGACTCTCTAACATTAATTGTTCCTTGCTACAGTGATGCTACATTTAGCTCAAACAGCCACCAGACTCTGTATTAGTTGCCCCATAAAGTTATGAATGTGCACTGAACAACTTTTAAAACAACCTTCTACCTAAAAACCTAAATTACTTATTTGTATCAACAATGTGCATCAATTTTAAATCATTGATGAGTCTCTTTCATATTCATTTGCTACATTTTAATGTTCCTATTTGTTTCTTTATTAAAGTTTTGTGAAGTTTCTGGCACAACTTCACTTCTAAAGAGCACGGAGAAGGGAAAAAGTCTGAAGAAAGTCTATTGACCAACGAGTGTCAGCTTGTAATGTAATGTGTCTGATGATGACCATGATTAAGGTCGCGAGCCGAAACGCAAATTCTCCTTTTTCTACAACTGTTGCTAGAGCTTCGGCTTTCTGAGGCACTGGTTTGCAGCAGGGGAAAACATACAGTATATATTATTGTTTTCATTGTATACAGTATATCTACACTGCATCTGCCCTGGCTAACCTACACTGGCTTGACAGGCAGCTCAGTGCCTCCATCCCTGCTTGTATAGCTGCATTTTCTATATATTTCTGACTATCAGCAAATGTCAAACCAAACCAACAATGTCCTCTGTGCCATAGACCTCCATTGTTGTCCAAAATCTACTAAAAACACATCACAAGCTCTTCAACATTTAGAAACAGCGTTAAAGGCTAATAACGGATGTTTTCAGTCTCAGGAGAGTAGTTCTGTGTAAGACAGCTTTGCTAGACTGTAATGCTAAATGTCCTGACCTCTTGACTTTGTACTAAATTGTAAATAACTTTAGTAAGAAGAAAACTAACTGTAGGTAAACTGTAGCAACTGGTGAAACACAGGCTGGCTTTTATTGTGAAGAAGACAGGAAACACAATTTATTTGCCACCTCGATCAGCGTTGATCACCATCGCTCATCAAAAAGACATGACAAGTCAGATACATTCAAATAGTAAACTACATGTTCAATGCGGGGAAAGGCCTTAATAATAATGTTTTAAAAGTTATTTAACAAAGGTTACTCAAGGTTATGACTCAATGTCAGATTGGAGTCACAGGAGAGACAGAGACATGTTTTGAAATTCTTCCTCCAAATGTTAAAACATGTCATGGTTGACCCAAAGAGTCCCATTCATTTGGGATTAGTCATGGCTGAAATCGGCTTAAGTTTGAATGGGTTTTGCTACAGAATGCCAAATTACTCATTCCTGTTTCTGAGGGTCATTCATGCCAAAGAACCATCACAGAGTCACACACACACACACACACACACACACACACACACACACACACACACACACACACACAGACAATACTTCATCACTAAATGGAAAATTCAGTATTTATCTAATCTATTCCAGTTGAAACTTCATCTGTTACATCTGCCCCTGGGACATCATCTGCCACGCCCTCTACCTCCATTTCAGTGTCTCCTTGGCATGTTGCTGCTCTGCCGGTGGCTCCCTCCCTCTCTCTTTGTGTGTGTGTGTGTGTGTGTGTGTGTGATTGTGTGAGTGGAGACAGGTGTGTTGGAGTCAAGGCAGAGTCACACCAGCTGCACCTCATCTCTGTAATTAAGCCTTTGCAAAGACTCAGCTCTGCCACTTCCACGCTGCCAGATCTTAGACTCTCAGCCCTGCTGCTCTGTCCTGGAGCCCTGCATACTCGGTCTCCTCGGATCCCTCTGTGGACCTGGTCCCTTGTCCCCTAGCTGCTCCTGTCCTAGTCTCAGTTCCTGGCTCTCAGCTACCAGCTTGAGCTTCCCATAGCCTGTAGCCCATCTCATGTGAAGGGACGCACTGTGGAATATCCAAAAGGAGGCATGGTCCCCATTGCTCCTGATGCCACAGTCTCTCTGAGCAGTCCAGTGCCACAGTGTCCTGTACCAGTACCAGTACCAGTACCAGTGCTGCATCCATCTCCTGTTCCTGCTGAGCTGCAGCAGTCCTCTGTTTTAGTGCTTTAGCAACCTCTTACTTCCCCTACTCCACTAGTTCACCTGCCTGTCTTCCAGTCGCTGAAGTCAGGTCCTGTACTCCAGCAGCCAGACTTCAGTTCTTGACTCTACCTATGTTGTCAGCCTCCACAACAACTGGCACATCTGTCCTGGCATGTTCTGCCCATCCATCCCGTCATCTATTCAACCTCCCAGTGATTCTGCTAGTCTATCCTGGCATCTGTCCTGCCTCCTGGTCAACCTCTGGAGCAAAACTGGACATTTGTCCTGCCATCCGGTCGCCCTTCTTCCTGTATGTTTGATTGAAAACAGCTGGAAAGGCTTGTTGGTGTCTGTTTGATTAACAGCAACAGGGGACCCTAACGAGGATTTTGAAGATGACCACACCAGCATCTAACGGGTCCGAAGTGACATTTGCAGGGATGTTTACATGCAGTTTAATGAGCAGATAGTTTGCTGACTGAAGTTAGCGGCGCACTTTTTCAGTGAATGTTTTTGTGGCTCTGCCTATGAGAGAATAACATGTTAACGCTTTATGCAACATTTCATTTTTCTGTGTCAAAAAGGACTCCCCCTACGTATGCAGATGATGGAACAATGTTTAATTGAATCAATGTAAAACTATCGGGTACTATCATGAAATCAAAAATTAAGAATAAATTACTCCTAACAAGTGGCTTACAGAGCAGATATGTTGCAGTAAAAGAGAAAAACAATGACCTTTAAGTTCAGTGGGACTGAAGGTTAGTGTTCCTAGTAGTCTTCTGCTTTTCCTGCCTCGCTTAGGTAAATGGTGAACATACCAATTTTGCTAATCACACACCGAATTCAAGCTGCCCTTTGATGAAAGCCTGTTTGGACAAAGTGCTTGTCATGCTCTAATTGTGTATTCACATTTAAAGCACAGTTCGCAGACAAATATCGCTTGTGACAACAAAGTATACGTACTGAAAGCTTGAATTCAGTGCTCAGATACTGAGAGAGAAAGGAGAAGAGAAACAGAGAGGCATTTCTGTGGAGCACAAAATCATTTCATCTTACTCTTAAAACCAAAGAATGCTGGTGCGAGCCTCTGTTTTGAATTGTTCCGCTTGTGTTTTCATTGGAAACAAATGCCTGAGTTTTGTTTGGGTAAAAGTCAAGGGGTCATATTCAGTAGGAATCAACAACAGAGAATGTTTCGAAACCGAAGACAGGCAATCCAACCTTACTGGGAGAGCGAGCAGTGATCAGCCTTTCAGGACATGTTTCTGTTTGTCTCTGGAGCTCTGAGGATGACTGTATGTGACTGTGGATAATCAGCATATATGTAACTGTACAGAAACATCTGTTTGCTCTGCCTCAACTTGTTCCTGCCTCTGTTCATGAGACACTCAATCTCTAAATATTTAATCTTAAAAGTTTGACTGCAGCAGTGTTGTTACATTTAAATTTTCAGGTCACTTATTTAATTAAAATGCTCTAAAATGGTTTCAAATAGAAGGTGTTAATAGTATTTTTACTGTTAGGGTGTTGGCTGCTCAGTCAGTCCACTACTTTGGTCCAAACTGAAATATCTCAACAATTATTGGATGGATTACCATGAAATTTTATATCAACATTCATGTTCCCCAGAGGTTGGACCAGAGTCCTACTGGTGATCCTCTGACTTTTCATCCAGTCACCATGAGGTTGAGATTTTTTGGTTTTTTTTTTGTAATATCAATTGTTTCAATTGTTTCAGGACTCTGATGGTCCTCTGACTTTTCCTGTTTTCACTTACTTTGTTCATAATCTGCTTCTACATCAGACATTCATGGTTCCCAGAGGGTGAATCCTTAAAGTGTTGTTGATGTCCTTACTTTATCTTGAGTGCCACCATAAGGCTCATGCGTGTTTCAGAGTGAAATGTCTCAACTATTGGATGGTTTGCCACAGCATTTTATAAACAGGTTCATGCTCCTCTCAGGATGAACTGCAGTAACTTTAGTGATCCTCTGACTTTCCATCATCAGCTCAAAAGTTTAATTTGTCCAATACTTGGGTTTAGGTCTGTCATAATTTTGTTGGATGATATATTGTCTCACAATAAACAATGATATTGTTTTTTAAAGACCATTTATACCACTGATATAATGATAATATGATAGCTGCTAATTTGAATTGTGGCAATATTGAGGTTTTAAAAAATCAAAGTCATGTCAATGTACCATACGATAAGTCCATATATAGACATAATGATGTTGATCATTACGTTATTTTACGATAAGTTGATAACGTATTATTGTGACAGGCAACTTTGGTTTATGGCCAAATATCTGCAGAATTAAGCCTTAGTTGTACTGTGTTCTGTGCCAATTAGCAAATGTTAATGTGCTAACAAGCTAAACTAAGACGGTAAACATGGTGAACATCACCTATTAAAGGTCCTCTACAGACATCAATCAAGAAATATTAAAAAAAATACAATCAATATGATTTTTCAGCAAAAAGTCAAATGACCTCATTAAAATCCTGAAGACATCTCCTCCTATGAATATGTAAATATTTTTTATTTCAAAACTTTAACCTCTGGACACACCTGCAGTCCATTCTCAGTGTTTGTGCTCTGGAGGCTTCGAGCTTCCACCACACACTTGTGTAACTTTCATAATGGCTCCAAACTAGTTGTGATGTCACAAATCCTGCTCGCAGGTACACGTGTTTAACTCAAGATGAGCTCAGAGAAACTTTACTGTGAAAGCAAACTGCGCATATACATCATTCAGCACAAAGAAGAGAGAACAACATCCAACTGAAGGAACAAGAAGAAAAACATGTTTTTGAGCAGAGGAGTCAAATTCATATGTTCTAAATGTTTCAGTTCCTCTAAAACGACTACTGGCACTGATAAATGTGTCTGATGATTTCTGACAGCAGCAACCTCAAATTCTTCTTTTCACTATTTGGGAACATTTTTGTGAATGCCCACAAACGGAGCGTAACCGGTCGCCTTATATGGACTTTTTTTTTAGAGGCGTCGACAATGCTTATGATGAAATCTCAGGAACGTTCACCTCCTCGTAAACAGGTGACATTCATCAGGCTGAAACAAGAGATTTACGACAAGTTCGTGCAGTTGAGAGTTTCTTTGAATCCGACTTCTCGAAAAAACCTCACAGAAAAAACAGAGAATAAAGAGAGTTTTAGGATCGCAATGCCACAATGTTTTTGGATCGAGAGCGTGCTTACATTAAATGGTTAGTATACTCCATCAGAAGTGCTTGTCGGACAGTTTTGGAAACCTCATCCCCCCACAGTCTTCCAACACAGGATTAGGGGGGATTCATGGGACCATTTCTGTAACTTTCTGGCACCAATGATCCACCAGTCATAAGAATGAAGCCATCTAGCTCTCCATGTTCCCTCCAATTTGTCTTCTGCCTCATCTCTCTATCTCACCTTTCTGTCTTTCTTTATTTCTTTCTGTCAGACCTCTCCTTCTCTCTCTCCTCTCTCTCTCTCTCTTCAAGCCTCCAGGTGAAAGAGCTCCTTTCTTCGAGGCGTCTCTCTCTCTCGTGCAGCTGCCGCCTCCAGTAAACACCTCAGGGTGCTCAGGGCTCCTGCGGCTCCGGCACCTCCAAACAAAGACGGCGGTTATGTGTTGGCCTGGCTTTTATGTAACCTGGCAGCAGGTTACAGAGTCTGCCCCTGCAATCAAAACATCGAAGTTCAATCCTCCTCAGCCGCAGCGAGAGAGAAACCCACTGAGTGTACCACTTAAAATGTAAATGCTAATTTTGTGGAGAACAGCTTCTGTTTAAAGGCGCTGTAGCATTTTAATGACTCGTTACATTTAATTTGACACATTGCTGTTACAGCGCTGAAAAGCACGGATTATTTTTCAGTGTCATATTTTGTAGTTGAAGACTTTATAATTGGTTTGACTGACTCTTGTTATTCTTACTGTTGCTTGTCATTTACACTGCAGGGGACAAAATCAGGGTCTTGTTTCCCAATAATGATCCATTTTAGAAGACCAGCGTTTCAAAGGCTCACCATCACATTTATTTTGGCACCCTCCAGTGGAAAACCTACACAACCCTGACATGCATAAATTAATTTTGATTTGATTTGATTCATTAATGAGCAGCCACAGTGGGAAAGAGCAGCAGTATAGTAATAATGATACAGTCCAAAAAGCTGTCTGTGGTGATGAAGACGATGTTGAACATATTTTAAGACTAACTTGTTCCACAACTTCAATAACATAATTTTTCTAGTGTTTCTTAAAGCAGCAGCCAGGTGTCCATATGAGCAGTAAAGAGGTTTTCCTCTCTGTAATCATTCCTCCTGTTCATGCTGACTATTAAAAGATCTCCTTCAAATGTGCTTTCAGTGTAAAGTAATGGAGGACTAAATCCACAGTGTTTCCACACCGTCATTTAAAAGTAGATGAGTGAGTGAGTTAGTCATATCAAGTGATATCTGACACATTTACAGTCTTTTTAGCATCAGATTCCACAAAAAGAGGGACATTAGTACTAAAAACACTGTAACGTTGAAACATAGAAGATGAAGATTTGACTCATTTGGACGCTGAAGGTTCATATTAGCTTCAGAATAACTCTTAAATACATTTTTGCTTTAGCTTTTGACTTTAAGGCAGACATGGAAAAAGAATTGTGAATCTGTCCTTTAAGATGCTCTTAGCCTCCAGTCACTCGTTAATCTACGATCAGTTATAATACTTTTGGGAAATGCTTATTGAGCTTAAAAAGGTTCATAAAATGGATTTAACAATCATCTCAGGCTTAAGATGCTCTGGGGAAAAAAGGTGCTGCTAGAGTTGGTGACTTATTTTAAATCTCTTCTTACTTTCATGTAAGAGCTTTTCTGGTGTTACGTCAATCTTTTTTTATCTTACATTATTGAAATCTATATGTTTTTATTATTTAAAATCTAATAATTTGATCATTTATTTTAATTTGCTGCCTTTTTGTTGAAGCACTTTGAACACATGATTATTATTATTTCTGTGTGATAACGCTGAGTTACTCTGGTGGTTTTGGCTCCTCCGTTGCCATGGTGAGGGCAAAGGGTGGCTGGCGAAGATTGATGACCAGGAAGTCGACCTGACTGTATTCACAAGCAGGTGCAAGGCATCATGGGAGTCTCCTGGGAACTATGCAGCCAACTCAAACCTGAACATCTGTCTGCAAGGATGTTGTGTTGTGTGTGTGTGTGTGTGTGTGTGTGTGTGCGCTTGGCCGGGTGGCCCGTGATAATGGTGTGTGTTTGGCAGCGTGGCTTAGCAACAATCAGGTAAAATGCCCCATTATAAGCATTCCTCCGCTCAGATCTGAGCCGTTGTTTGTGCAGTCACAGACATGTTCACGCTGCGCTCCAGCGCGGGTAAATTTAGCACAAGACTCAACAACCATTTTAGAGCCGTTGTTATTGGAAAGTCTGTTGTTGGATTCCAAATTGATCCATCCACTGTGGAAAACAAATTGCTGGCATTAAAGCAAAGCACAACGTGGCTTACAGAGAGTTATCCTGAAAGCTTTACTTCAGGGGATAAAATTACCTTTACGTGCTTAACGACTCTCTCGGGAAAGAAAGCTGGAAGCCATCAGACGGCGAACCATCCCCGGCCCTCGTGCTCTCCACACATGGATACCTGAGTCAGCCCGGTCTGATTGTTGTTGATTTGACACAAGCCTTGATTTTCCAGCTTCAAATTAATCTGGAGCTGTTGTCATAGCAACCAGTGCTTATTCCCAAACTGGCAAAAGTTGAGGCTTTTGGAGTAGCAAAGTGTGAGCCTGTCGCTGCTTCCACACGTGTTTTTCCTCATTCAACGTTTTAAACAATCTTTTCATTGTGACTGAACACAGAATCTCTCCTGGACACCGTAACCATCCTACAGGTTTATATTACAACCATGAGTTTACACTCTTTAGACTTAGTTTCTGGTCGTCTGGTTAAGACGCCATGTACAGAAACCTGTGCCTCCTATCAGAACCACAAGGCTCAGCTTTTCCCCCCCAGGACTGTATTAATAATGAGCTCGGACGCCTCAAACCTCACTCACTACACACTGATAACTTACTAATATATCTTAGACTGTGTAATAACTTTACCAATAATAGACTAGACTGAGAAACTCATACACTTTACATATAACATTAATCATGGACTGTCTCCAAACTGCTGCTTATGTGGGGCTCAGAGGGGTTTGTGGGTTTGGATGCATGGACTTAGTTACTATTAAATATCTTGTTTTTACTTGTATTCTTGACTTTTTCTTAAATTGCACTTTTTGTACTGTACTGCCTTGACGACACTGCTAATTTGGTCGTACGTGGTTGTCTGCTCTTTATGATGACAATAAACAGAATTGAACTGAATTGAATGGAACCGCAACGTCCTCCACTTTGAGTCCAGATGTTGGGTCTTTGTTTCATGTCAGTCTCTTCAGTTCCTGTCATCGCTCCATTGTCCCTCTATTAAAGGCATAAAATACTGAATGTGATTTTGGTGAAGAATATACAATATGCCCATGAGCCTCGGCTGCTGTTGCTATGGAGAAGAAGTCATTGGTGTGAATCAGACTGTCACTGAAGTTGTTAACATTACTGACTTCACTCAAAAATGACCCAGAAATGAAAAGAGAACCGATTCACTCTGCAGACTGTAATATATTTAGCTTCTGTTCAACCATATGACTGAATTTTAAGCTCTGTGATTGGCTGATTGTTGCTGAAATGTTCCTTTAGTTCAAACAGAAACACAAATATCTGTTCAAATGTGAAAACCTCTGCAGTCCAAACGTTTTTGTCTCTGTGCTGACAAATAACAGCCGTCAATCAGTTTTTCCCTCTCACACATAAATCATCTCAGAAAAGCGTCTTTCTCTCTCTCCGTGTGCAGAATACTGCCAGAAACATTCGAGGAAAACTCTGCTGAGGGAAAGTGGCTTGGAGAGCAGCGATATTTTTCTTATTTGGCGGAGGCTGTGTTTGCCCAGCACCTTGCAGAGAGAGGAACGCTGTTTTCTTAATGACGAGCATCGCCAGGAGGCCTCTGCGCCCCTCCAGAGGCAGCGGCACAAGAAGAAGAAGAAGAAGAAGAAGAAGTCAGAGAGGGTGAAAGAGAGAGAGAGAATTAATTTGAAACTGAAAGAGTGAAAGATGTTTGTATCTGAGGTCTGATGCTGAAGCTCACTGACACGTTGATCAGCTGATAAACTGAAAGCTTCACCTTCAGACTCCGACTCCTTCTTCTTCTTCTTCTTCTTCTTTTTCTTCTTCGTCTTCTTCTTCTTCTTCTTCTTCTTCTTCTTCTTCTTCTTCTTCGTCTTCTTCGTCTTCTTCTTCTTCTTCTTCGTCTTCTTCTACCTGCAGCAGCTTCACTGATCTGGCAGCTCCATCACTCACACTAAACTCAGTGAACCCGGCTGTTTTTAAACTTCCTTCATTTACAGGCTGATTGCAGAGTCACTGAATGTCACACAGACGTGTTCGGCTACAAGACTTTTTATGTTCATAAAACAGTACACAGTGTAAATGTAAACTGATTTTCTTTTATTAGTTAATCTTTTGATTATTTCCTCAATTCATTAATTAGTTGTTTGGGCCATAAAATACCAGAAATAATGAAAAATGTCCTTGAATGTTAAATGTTTTGTCCACAACCCCAATACATTCAGTTTACTATCATAGAAGACTCAGTTTGGACCAGCGTTAGATTAGAAACAAGACTTTAGACTTAACCCTTAAACAGGCCTTACGAGTTATGTCATTTGCACCTGAAGGAAGGAAAGAAGGAAGGGAAGGAGGGAAGAAGGAAGGAAAGGAGGAAGGAAGGGAAGCAAGGGAGGAAGAAGGAAGGAAAGGAAGGAGGGAGGAAGGAAGAAAGGTAGGAAGGAAAGAAGGGAAGAAGGAAGGAAAGGAGGAAGGAAGGGAAGGAAGGGAGGGAGGGTAGGAGGAAGGAAGGAAGGGAGGGAGGAAGGAAGGAAGGAAGGAAGGAAGGAAGGAAGGAAGGAAGGAAGGAAGAAAGAAAGAAAGAAAGGAAGGACAGATGAAGGAAGGAAGAAAGGAAGGACAGATGAAGGAAGGAAGAAAGGACAGAAGGAGGGAACATTTACCCTAACAGCTGAACTTAGATCTGAGGAAAGAAGGAAGGAAGGAAGGAAGGACAGAGGAAGGAAGGAAGGAAGGAAGGACAGAGGAAGGACCCGGGAGGACAACAGGAAGATTAAAGAGTGTGTATCTCCTGGTGCACGTTGTCTGTTTAAGGGTTAGAAAAAGTATTCCTTTATTTATCGATTCGTCTTTTTTTTCCAGTTCTTTTTTTCTCATTTCAACATTCACCAAATATAATAACAATTCCATATCATATAAATAAATACACTTCTCTTCTAACTGTCACTCTTTTTCAGACTTAATTATGAATCCACCTGTCAGGTTAGTATCTAATTATATTAGTTTAGTTGTTTAGTGACTTCAATTCACAGATGATTCATTTATTTGTTTATTCCTTTTTTAAACTGAAAAATTCAAATGCTAACAACAACAAAAATATAATCAAAACATTCAAACTTCAAAACTGATCCAGACTCAGGTTTGGCTTTCCTCCAGGTCTGACTCGTCTGCTGAAACCAGCTGAAGACTGACGGTCTCTCAGGACGAAGACGAAGATTAAGAGAAGAAGAGGAGGAAGAAGACGACCGAAAATGATAACTACAAAGCTCAATTTTCTTTTTCTCCAAATTACTTACTAGCAGTTTTCAATATTTACAAACTATCATGATTTGATTGTAACATTATTTTAACCAAAAACACAAAATAAAACTTTAATTCCTCCTTTAACATCTTCATCATCGTCACGTTTTTCTCTTTTTTTAATCGTGCAAAATCAAGAAAGACAATTTCACTACTGATTATACAGGTTTAGTTTAACTAACAAAAGATGATTTTAATCAAAGCATAAACCGAATATAACATTTTAACATTAACTTACAAACTGACTTCTATAAACTCATATAATAGCTGCAACTCAGTTTAATAGGAGCTGGTTATGGTTTTATTATCAGCAGTTAATCATGAAATATTTATTTATTTATTTATTCAATATTATTCAATGTCCACATAGATTGATCTGCCTTTAATAAAGTTATCCATTTTTCATCTAATTTATTTATCTATTGTCAGGATTTTGGTAACCAGGGGTTACATAGTGGATACAGCTGTAACTTTCATTTTCAGTTAATCTGATTATTTTCGTAATTCATGGATTACTGTAGCTGTTTGGGTCATAAAATGTGTAATGAAAATAAGTGAAAAATATTGATCAGTGTTTCCTGAAACCCAAGCTGACATCCTCAAATGTAAAATGTTTTGTCCACAACTCAAAGATATTCACTTTATTATCATAGAAGACTAAAAAAACTTAAATATTCACATTTAAGAAGCTTGAACCAGAGCATTTTTGTTTTTATTTTCTTGACTCAAAATGATGAATTGATTATCAAAATAGTTGAAAATATTTTTTTTGTCCATCGATTAATCAGCGACTGGTTGCAGCTGTAACAGAGAAAACTTTCCAGGATGTAGAAATCCTGCCGCCGCGCCGTTCTGAGCCTTAATGATATCAGAACATGTATTGATATGTTTGGTGTTTTATTGATTAGTGTTTTCAGTCTTTAATGACATCATCATACATGCTGCATTTGCTTCTCAACACTTCTGCTTTCCACACACACATGGATACAGTTACATGTCTTTGTTCTCTGATTTCAAAGTGGATTCACTGATGCTGATCCTTTTTTAAAGGCGGGAACACACACGACGACCGCTGAGCCCCGTTTATGAATATGATTTGTGAGTCGTGACTGATCGGATCAAGATGGAGCCGGGTCTGTTTTTATTAGGTGTGGTAAAGTCCCTGATTAGAGGAGAAATGACACGATAAGTCGAGCATGTTTCTGCTTTAATTTGGCTTGTTTTGTTGTTGTTGTTGTTGTTGTTGTTTAGCTGGCGTGCTAACCTCAGCTAGCTGCTTTAAACCTTCCCGCTCCGGCTGCTGCTCGGGTAAAAACTCTGAATAACAGCCGACGGTTAAACAAGCTTATTAAAGACAGAACGAGACAGAAAGATTAAAAAAGAGTCAAACTATAAAAGTGTATCGATGATAAATAGAAGCACAGCATGTTTCAGTGCAGAGATATTAAACCCAAGGACAGATGTCTCACTTCGCTCTGAATCCAAACACCACAGACAGACAAGAAACGTACAAAGGATGCAGAACTTCTCTTTGTGAATTGTATTTCTGTTTTTTTGTTCATCATCAGGCCTTATCTTTGAGCCCCAACAAGCCTGTGCATTGAAACTGCATTGCAATACAAATTTGGGTCATCTGTGTACATGCATGTGGTGTGAAAAGGGGGAGATTATATAGCTGTTTCATATAAGGGTGGCTTTCCCAAAATAAGATCTGGGGTTCCTTGGATATTTTGGTCCTGACTTGCTGGCGTCCTATTTAGAGACCTTTGACTTTGGGCCTTTCTCTCCCTGAGATAGTCGTACTGTGCTGCGTGTGGAAGGACACATGGAGGAAAAGCTGATTGAGCTGTAAACAGAACAAACATCACTAACATCAAATTAAAGAGCTGCAGTCACCTCTAGTTACAGTCCACATTAAACAGTCAAACTCTGTGCTCCTTTCCTTTTTTTTTAAAGCCTTTTCAGAGATGTATTAGTACAAGCAGGATGGTTGGCTCCATGTTTGGCTCCAACTCAGTCGTAAGGTTTTTGCTCCTTTCTGACTGTCAGAGACTAAAAAAAAAATCAGTGACAGTTGGTTGAAACAGTCTTTGTGATTGGTCGGTCCAGTCTTTGTAGGTTTCAGCTCGTCTTTCAATGTGTCCCCTGATTACAGATAAACAGACATATGTGTAAAGGTGAGGCTCTGCTGATTTTTACAGTTCTCCATTAAGTTAAAGTTATGATTTTGAGTTGAAAATGGACAAATCTTTGTGAAGTTTGTCTTGGTTGTGGAGGCATGATGCTGAGAAGGCCCAAATTAAAAGAGAGAGAGGGAGAGAGCAGGAAGAACACTGGACAGCTGACTCAGAGGAAAAGCTGATTGAGTCCTTGTCTTAAAGTCCACATTACGCTCACCTCTCCATCTAGAGTCTCATTGAATTCTGGGCCTATTTCTTCTTTTTTTAAAGCCTTTTCAGTGTGTGTCTGTGTGATTACTCTGTTATAAGGTTTTTGCTCCTTTCTGACTGTCAAATACTAAAAAACATCAGTGCCAGTTGGTGGAAACAGTCTTTATGATTAGTTGGTCCAGTCTTTGTAGGTTTCAGCTCGTTTTTAAATGTGTCCCCTGATTACCGAGAAACAGACATCTGTGTAAAGGTGGCACTCTGCAAATCTTAGAGCAGGTTTTCATGATGCTGGGAAGGCCCACATTTCTAAACACTCATAATGCCAAGTGTGCGTTGAGGAGATGCAACCATAAAAGAGAAAGAGAGGGAGAGAAATGTTGAGCAGGAAGAACACTGGACAGCTGACATGGAGGAAAAGCTGATTGAGATGTAAAGAGAACAAAAGTCTTAAAGTCCACATTACGCTCACCTCTCCATCTCCATCTAGAGTCTCACTGAATTCTGGACCTATTTCTTTCTTCCTATTTTTTTAAAGCCTTTTCAGTGAGTGTCTGTGTGATTACTCTGTTATAAAGTTTTTGCTCCTTTCTGACTGTCAAATACTAAAAAACATCAGTGCCAGTTGGTGGAAACAGTCTTTCTGAGCGGTTGGTCCAGTCTTTGTAGGTGATTGATTTGATTCACAGCCAGAAATAACACACAGACATCAAACACAGCAAATAAATACACCAATAAATACCAAACACAAGGTTTCAGCTCATGAAAAAGACGGTCTGCTGGTTTTTACAGTCTCTCTATGATGATAAACTTATCCTTTTGATTATGTATAAATGTTAGAGGAGCTTTTCCTGCAGGTGACGGTAGTGCCGACATGTCCAAACTGTTCCATAAAGGGCCGTGTGGCTGCAGGTTTTTGTTCCAACCAATCAAGAGCACACAATTTGTCCAATCAGCTGTCTGAGATCAGCTGATTAAATGAGTCTGGTGTGCTCCTGCTTGGTTGGAATGAAAACCTGAAGCCACACGGCCCTTTATGGGATAGATTGGACACCTCTGCTGTAGTGTGTATAAGTGTGTGTGTGTGTGTGTGTGTGTGTGTGTGTGTGTGTGTGTGTGTGTGTGTGTGTGTGTGTGTGTGTGTTTGTGTGTATTTAACAATTCAATAATAAGTAGCACAGAGGAGAAAAAAAAAGGTTGTTGACGCTAAAGGACAAAGTGGGCTTTGTTGAGGCTCTGAGTGCCAGAAAACACCAGGGACTAAAATGGAAAAACTTTTGGCAAAAATCAAAATGTTGTAATCAGCATTATATAATTTAACATCTCTAAATGTCAGAATTGTAGTTTATAAAAGCGCTGAGTGAGAGCAGGTGCAACATTTTAATCTCATTTCTAAATTGATTTTGATGTTGGAGGTCTGAACTCAACAATACAACTCTATGTTTCAGATTTGGGGGGTGTGAGGGGTGTGTGTATGTGTATGTGTATGTGTGTGTGTGTGTGTAAGTGTGTGTGTGTTTGGGGGGGTAACAAAGAGGAAAAGCTGTCGACAGGAAGGGATAAAGCAGGCTTTGTTGGGGCAAAGCTCCGAGGAACAGCGGCTGCAGCCAAGGTTCAGATGAACAGATAAAAACACACTTAGCCGGCACTTTAACAGTTACCCCCCGATGGGTGGGCTGAGGTCTCCCCTCCGAAATAACACAACAGCCATTTCACTTCACTGTTGGAGGCTCAGGGTCGCTGCAGCGCACTCTGAGTACTGAAGGGTTCATCGCAGGTTCTCCTGAAGTCCAGATGGAGCCAGAACATGAGTCTCATTCTGTCTCTCTCACACACACACACACACACACACACACACACACACACATATACACATCTAGCATAGTTATTAATGGTAAACATGGTTGGGTCCAGACTGCACTGACGGCCTTTCTGCTTCTTCGTTTATTCTCTGCTGCCAAATCACCATGAAGTGAAGATGCAGCGATTAGTCGGTTCGTTGATTCATCTCCAACTATTTAAAATGTGTTAACAGTTTGGACTCATTCTTTAAGAAGAACATGTCCAAATTATCTGATTCCAGCTTCTCAAATGGGAGTTTTTTTCAGGTTTCTTTCGTCCTTTTTGACGGTAAACTGAATATCTTTAAACATATTTAAACATTTGATCGTCATCTTGGACTTTGGGAAACAGTGATCAACATTTTTCACAATTTTTTGAACCAAACAACTATTGGATTGATGATCGTTAGTTGCAGCCCTGCCATGAAGCTGCCCACATGGTGGCGCTGTCTCAACTTCAAGTTTATTGTCACTGAGGGGAGCTTTGTCTTGCAGCTAGGTGAATAGTGGTAAACGGTGAATCCACTGAACTTTTCTAAACATTTCGACTGTTCAAAGTGCTTTTACACCACATGTCACATTCACTCGTTCACTTACAGCAGGATCTACCACACAGTATGCCAACCTGCTCATCAGGAGGAAACATTCATTCACCATTGACACATACATTGGGAGCAATTTGGGTTCAGTATCTCACCCAAGGACAACATGAGGACTGGAGGAGCCGGGAATCAAACTCATTGACTAGTGGACAACTGCTTTACTTCCTGAGACACAACCTCAAAAGTTAAAACTGAGAACAGACTGAATACATGGGCTCTAGGACTAGAGCTCTGTACAACATTTTTTTTAAATTCATATTATTTATGAACACCTGACTTATCTTCTCTTACTTTGTGCACATACTTATGTTTTCTGTTATTTTTTGATTGTTAGACACAACAACACTGAGGTCCTCCCAAACCCATAAACCTGTTTCTGATTCTGATTCCCATCTTTACCGCCACAGATTTACTGCATTATGTTTCACTGATGGTCAGTCTGGCATCTTTTTAGGAAAATCATCAGTAAACAAAAACAGTAGCAGTCTGCTTCCTCACCGGCTGCATGAAGTCCCAACAACTTACTGCAGGAGGACAGAGAGCATGAAACACACGAAAAAAAACGTTTAAAGTGTAATAATTAAAGGACTAAAGATGAGCATATTATCTGGATTTTGGTAGCTGGACAATGAGAGGACACAGTTAATAAAGATGTTAGTAAGGCCAAACTGAAACTGTTAAAATAAGTAGGACTTAAAAAAAGGGTTCTGAAAAGTAAGGAAGTGTAAATTACACCCGTGTGTGTGTGTGTGTGTGTGTGTGTGTGTGTGTGTGTGTGTGTGCTGCTGGATGTGTTTACTTGTGTAATTTCTCCTCTTTTTCCCTCTCTGTGTTTTTGAAAACATTTGAGGCCATAAATCACGTTAGCAAGTTTGTCTTGGTTCACTTGAGACAAGTCGGTGGATTTATACTCACACAAAGTCATTCATAAGTATCCTGTAAGGTCCTTTTTTTATTTCTTGGGATTTAGAAAGGCCTTTTCCCACAATCCTCCATCTTTCCTGGTGTTCCCCCCCTTCAGCCTCAGAGTTCATTCAGTTTAAACATCATTCACTCAAATCTGAGTTATTGTAGCTCGATTGGGTTTCTGCTTTACACATAAATGCGTGCAGTGTTTACAGTCGCAGTTACAGATGTGGGCAGTTGTTTCCTTCGCAGCCAGCCCGCGCTGAACTTTTTACCCTTCACTGCAGCTCCAGAAACAGATCTGCTACCGCTGTACGAAGCGGTGAAGTGGAGGACGTTCATCAATATTTCGTTGACTGAGCTGAACTGTGAGGCTCGGGGGCACGCAGCCTCATTTTATGCAGGAAGTGACATAATTGTGTACATGGACTTTGGGGCAGTTACTCAGCCGGTAACGGGACGGCATTGTTGAAAATGGCATAACTCTGTATTTACCCACTGGGCTTAGGTTTCACGTAAGGGCCACATGCTATAAAATTTAACAAAACATACCTGTATTCTGTTCAGGTCCCAATATGAGCGGCACCAGAGTTCATTTGACAGTCGATACGGCTGCAAACGCTCCCCGAGGAAGTGATTTTGTTTCTTTTTGTTGCTTTCTGTCCTCGCTGAAACACAGGAAGTTATGGTGTTGGTGCCACAGCGGTCTCATGTTTAATACTGCGTGGGCACGGAGGGGGCGATCCCCCAGTGACACATTACAGAGGTGAAAAGAGAATTTTAGCGCTGTTAAAATGATACGAGTGAAATATCTGCTGCCCAGTTTTTATTTTTAAACAAATGCAGGAAAAGAAAAAATGAACATGCATTACAGCACATACTTTTACATGACTCTGTAGCTTGTACATGACTTACTTTAAAGGACAAGTTCACAGTTTTCAGGTGTGTCTTAAACCAACAGTGAGGAGCTCAAATGAACATGAAGTGTGTTTTTCTGTCTGTAATGATTCCTCCTGTTCATACTGACCATTAGATCCTTCATAATGTTTACAGGAAGTGATGGAGGACTAAATCCACAGTCCTCCTTCTGTGGAAACATGGATTTAAAAGTTGATGTGAAGCTAATATGAAGCTTCAGCGTCTGAATGAGTCAAATCTTCATCTTCTATGTTTCAGCGTTACAGTGTTTTTAGTAGCAAAGTCTTTTTGTTACTATACTTCCACCACAGCTCAACAGGAAACACTAAGAGGGAATCTGATGCTAAAAAGACTGTAAATGTGTCAGATATCACTTGATATGACTAACTCACACTGTTACCATAGTAACTATAATAACTATAGTAATTCACACTGATGAAGCTCAATAGAAGCTGATCAGAGACTTTAAATGACTAACTGCGTACAGCAATATATACTAGTCGTCATTCTATACAGAGCTAACATTTGTTTTCTTTATCGACCAATCTGTTGATTATTGGCTGGATTATCAGTTGTTTGCTCCATAAAATGTTGAAAAATGTTGATCAGTGTTTCCTAAAATGCAAGATGACGTCCTCAAATGTCTTGTTGGTCCTCAACCCAAAGACATTCAGTTTATTATCATGGAGAACTAAAAAACTGAAAATAAACCAGAAACAGAGTAATTGATGATCAAAATAGTTGGTGATTAATTGAATAGGTGGCAGCTAATTGATAAATCAACTACCCGTCGCAGCTCTAATAGTATACTGTTTTGTCTGCAGTTAGTGTTCAGGAAGTCCTCCACATTATAGAATAAAATCCATCTTTAAGAAGTGCTCCAGAAGGATCAGCAGGACGACATCATTCATCTCTGCGGTTGAAACCGAAGCCTGATTTAGGAAACAATTGTCGGTCAAATTATAACTTTTTAACCCACACACACACACTCACACACACTCACACTCACACACTCACACACACACACACACACACACACACACACACACACACACACACACACACACACACACACACACACACTCAAAAACATGTTTTCCTCTTCTGTTCTGTTTGTTTTCATCTGCTGAAGGACGAGAGTTTCTCAGTTCAACACGATTCAACAAGATTTGTGACATCACGACCAATTTGGAGCCAATCATGATCCAGTAAACAACTTAAACAAGCGTGAGGTGGAAACCTGACGCCTGCAGAGCACGAACACTGAGAACGAACCTCACAGTGAACGAGGACAACTCTTTTATACAGCAGGAAAACTTCTGAAATAAACAGTATTTCCAGATTCAAGTCAAGTCACATTTATTTATTCAGCCCAATATCACAAATCACAAATGTTACTCAGGAGGATTTACAGCCTGTACAGCAACATCCTTTATAATAAGTAAGAAACGTCAGGAAGAAGCAGCAGAGGAGGATCTGTCTCCCAGGACGGACAGACAGGAAATGGAGCTTAGTGAAAGTTCAGTCGGGAAGATTTCTTCTTCTATCTTTTGCATACCAGGCGTACTTTGCTGCTCATCTGTCCCGTTACACTCATCTCTCACGCATGCTCACTCAGTTCCTCTCTGTCAATGCTAGTGTGAGTCTGGACTGAGGCCTTTTATCTGATGTCCCTGTGGAGTCCTTATCACCATGAACTTGTCTCTCCCCATTGAAATAAATGTTGTTGTACAGAAAAGACCAAGAAAGACAAATGACAGAAATACAACACGGCTTGAGAACCAACTCTATTTGGCAAGTTGCAAAAATGTTTAATACTGAGTGAAACATAACCTACTAGTTTTTTTCTACCAAAATATCTGACATCTAGCAGCGAAGTAGTTTAAATTAGTTTATTTCAGTCATGTTACGGCCCTGCGTGTGTGTGTGTGTGTGTGTGTGTGTGTGTGTGTATGTGCGTGTGTGCGTGTGTGTGTGTTTATTCTTCTCCAGTGTTTCCATCCTTCTGTCCCTGCACCCGGCCCAGCGCTCCCATCCAGGATCCACAATCAACGGTCTGGATTATTAAATGTTTGACCAGCCTGTCAGCATCTGTGCCTCTGTGAGTTGTATTTGTGTGAATAAATAAAGTCCTGGCTCTTGTGCTTCTTGTTGTTGTTGTAGAGATTTTGTGGGTGAACTGGTGTCGAGGCATGAATGCTATCTGGGAACTGGACCAGAGCTAGTTGTTGTTTTTCTTTACTATTGTTAAGAGATACTAGGACTATGAGTGAAGTTTGTGTTTTAACTGCCACTACTAGACAAGGTCCAGGTACTTAGGTTTATTTTCATAGTTCTCTTTGTTTATAGATAGATTTTACAGCTCCAATTTCGAGCTCCTCTTTTGATTATATTTGTTTTTTTGTGTTTTGAGCAGCATCAACGGCCCTTTTCTTTCTCAGTTGTGTATTATTATTATTATTATTATTATTATTATTATTATTATTATTATTATTATGGCCCGAGCGCTGACCAGAGTGAAGCCCTATTGTATCTGTAAACCGACATGCATGGCCTGTTCATTGCTGCTTGCAGCTTTAATTATTATTATTACCATTATTCATTCTCAATCTAACTACCTGCTAATAAATAAATAACCTTAACCCACACCATCTGGTTTTATGTTGCTTCTCTTTCCCCCAGCCAACAGGTTGTTTTTAACTAAATATGTTTGTAACTAAAATACACATAAACAAATAAAGTAGATAATTATACCAACATGAATAATCATCAATGATGAATAATAATCAGACCTGAACCAAAGCGAGCTAAACCTGAACACACACAGGACTCAGGATGTGAATCTGGTCTCTGCATCTTGTCTTTGTCCAGAAATGTAATTGATGTCTCATCCACACACACGATAAACATCGGCTTGCGTCATTTAGGCTTGAAGTAAAATACTTTTATTTACACAAATCAGTTCTGGTCAGAGACGCCAAATGATGTTACAGCCCTGTTTTATTTATAAGAAATCTAAGAATCCATATTTACGGGAATTTCTATGAGCCGTGTGTTTACATTGTTGTGGAGAATCACGTAAAGGATTTGATGTTTTAACAGGAAAACTTAAATTTAGAGGCCAAATATTTTCCTTGGTCCACAAGCCACACAGAGGAAACCCACATCACACCATTCAATCACAAAGAGGAAAGAGAGACAAGAAGTGAGGCTGACCCAGCGGAAAGGAAAGTTCAAAATAGGCCTGTTTCTCTGAGACGTGACTCAGTTTAACATCAGTGGAAGATTTATAACATTTTTCCTCATTCAGATCCTGAGAAACAGCCTTCCTCTGGTCTCAGCCCAATCCTAATTTAAGATGTAAAAATTTAAAAAATGCTCTATTTTCTTTGTCTGAAATAATTGAGATAATAATAAGATCCAACAGAAAACTTGACTGGCTTATAAAAGAGTCTGCACAAAATCGGAAATGTGTCTCAGTGATCAAATTCAAGTCTCAGCTCAAATAAACTTCCGTTTCTCACTCATTTAAAATGCCTTTTAAACAAGCTCATTATTTGTGGAGCGGATGTCCTGCTGGGATGATGGAGTGTTCAGGTCACGGGGCTCGCACACATAGCAGGTCTTACGCCAACATGAATGTTGTCACAAACTTCCACGGTTATCCAACAAATATATTTAGAGATATGCCTCTTTGGACCGAGCTGCTGAGAGACTGACTGAACTTTCATTTCAAGGCCCCAAAACACAAAAAGAAGAAGAAGACCAAAAAAAGCTTTAAAGGTTCTGTATGTAAGAATCACTCATTTCTTCTCATTAATGACACTGGTGGCCGTTACGTGAACTGCAGTCAACGTTCTGTTACTTGTGAGAAACTATTGAAGGTTTTTCCTCACGTGTACTTCTCATAATGACTTAAAAGATCTGTAACAGTGTGTTTTGCAGTGTTTCAGTCATTAACCTTTGGACCACCAACAGAAAAACTAAAAATGGCTAAGCTACGCTCTGCTATCGCTAACACTGACAGTAATGGTGAAACGTTTTGTTTTTCTATAAATCTACAGTAGCTGATGTTCAATTTGCCGTAGAGGATTAATGTGAAACCACCAGGTGGCTCCGGACCTGCAAGGATCCAAAACCTTTTGGCCCGGCAGACTTGTGATGGAAAGTCGAGTGGTTGGTTTTAAAACTCTTTACAGACAAGAGCACCTTCTTACCTTGTGACTTGACATCTTCCACAGTTGAATATCAATGTTTCTTTGTTTATCTGAGTGTTTTTTTAACTTGTACTGGGCTTAAGAAGCAATGTCAGTATTTTTTTCCATGAGGGTTTGTTTAACTGTGGCTACAGATTTAAACAATCTTTTTACATATTGGATTTTTAATGTTGTCTTTGTAACATTTGCTTGTGTTTGTAATTGTTGACCTTGCGAGTTTTAGAAAGTTGAACACGCTCCCTGCTGCTTTCATGGCCAGAGGCGACGTGGAAGAACTGGAAACTTAAAAAAGAAAAGAAAACCTTCTTATTTATATTATCTTACAGTGTTAAGTTGTTGATGATGCACTCCAAACTTTTCCTGCTGTTGCTACTTCACTTTAAAAAGCTTCTGACTGGTGCACAATTGTGTGGCTTTTTTATTATGAAGCGCGTACAAGAAATGCAAAACTGAACTACGCCATTGGTCTGTAAATATTGTTTGACACCGCAAAATATTTGGTGCTGTTTTGTCAGCAGATCAGGTTTATATACTGCAAATGAGGGTTGGTTAAAGAGGAAAGAGCCTCAGTAAACTGGTGGATGAAGAGCTGCAGACATCAGACTGCTTTATTACAGCCAGTTAGTTAGGCTTAGGGTTAGAGTGAGGAAAATTAGGACAATATAGTGAAGGCCCAAGGTCCTCAGCCCCAGCCATCGCTTCAGTTGCACAGATGTGAAATGAGTTCTTGACCATGAGTTATTGGTGCCATGTGTTGTTGCTTGGTCCTTTAGTCTCTCTCAAGCGTATTAAGGAAATGTCCAACAAAAACAAGAGCAGGCATGGAGGACGCAGTGAGAAAAACAACTTTGCCCAGTAAACTCTTGCAGTGATACAGAAACCGTCCCTGATTCATTTGATTTTGTGCAGGTTGTGGCACTAAAACGTTTCTCTATTTAGACATTTGATTCTGTTTAAAGATCTAAGAGCTGAGCCTCTGCATGTTTGTGCAGCTTGATGAGAGTTGAGGTACATTTAGTAAATCTTCTATGTAGCTGTGGTGGTGATGTTCTTAATGTGACATCACAGATTAGTAAAATGTAGAGGAAACACTGTTGGTATGTTCATTCCATGCACATCTGGTTTAAATGGGTCATTTACATGTTTTTATTTGTATTTCTTTCAAATTTCTAATAAAGATTTTGTACATTATGAGAGCTTCTACATGTTTCATGTATATCTTAGCACATTTTCTCACGTGTTTCTGAAACACAAAGTTAGACAATACTGAGATCTGAGTCATGCAGCTATTGCACGCACATTTATTTGTCTATGAATTGCTCCATAAGGTTGTTAAGGAGGAAACTCTGAGACATCTATGAGCACAGCAAAAAGAACTCTGCTTTACTTGTGTCTCTACTTTTATTCCCAAACTGGACAGGATCATTTGTCTTAGATTGATTTACTCTGTTGCTCCTTATTTCTCCTATTTCAGTAATTCAGAATTTAGTGATTTCCAAAAACAAAGAAAACAGTATTGTCAGCAGCTAAATTTCCCTCTGGGGAATCGCCTGCAGGATGAGGAACCAGAGGCAAAACCTCTGGAAATGACAAACACAGAGAGGAAAGCAGATTCTGGACTTTTAAATAAGGATGGAGTAAATGTTATTTTAAGAGTTTGTAACAAAGTAACTGAACTTTTTTTTGTTTGTGGAAAAAAACTACAGTATATCAGACATCCAGCACAGTATTTTACAAAGTATTTTAAAATGTCTGGAGGGGATCTTTAAGGGTAGAACACCTTCAGTCAGCTCTAATTTCAGAAAATGTATTTATTGAGACACAGGACTGTTTGTCTCAACCTTCGAATCTAGTCACATTATTTTTTTTAAATAGGAAAAACGCTGATGCTGCAGTTATGTGATGTGTGAAAGGGGGAAACATAGTCTTTCAGGAAAAATGTCCCAACACTGAAAACAAAAGCAAAGATGATCAGTGGCGCCAACAGATGTCCTCCATGCTGTGTCTCAGATCTCTTCTTCTGTTCTTCCTCTTCTTAATATTGTGAGGTCATAATTGAGTTCACACTGAGAAGTATGGAAACTCAAATCACTCAAATCGGTCAAAACGTTGAGTGTGTAACTACGGACACTTCTCACCCTCAACGGTCGCCATCTTGGCTCCGTAGCAGAAGGGGAAGGGCCACTTTTCAAACAGGAAGTGGCGGCCGAGGACGTTGTAACTATGGTGAACATCACTGTGTTCTTCAAATGTAAATTACACATATTTTTACACAAGCTCCACTATACTGTTGTCACATATAAACCATCAGTAGGTTTATTTGTTGTAAACATCGTCAAAATATTGCACAATCACGCACAGATCCCTAGATGTGCTCTGTGTGAGATCTCGTGAGACCACACGGTGGTCGCGCAAGATTTTGACGATGTTTCCAGCTTTAGCAGTAGCCGCAGAGTAAAAGCCATCAGGTAAGTGTTATTTTTCATAAACTCCTGGTTTATTAACCAGGACTGGTGGTCCCGTTAGCGCCTGTACTAAGACATTCAGCTGATGGATCTAACTCCACTATTTTCCGACCAAATGAAAATAAACAGCTGAGGCGTTGATTAGATAGACGTCATGGTGCATATGATGCTAGGTCAAAATTACGCGAAACCATCGCTTTAAGATAGTAGATGAGACAGATCTAGTAAAAATCCTGTGATGTATGACCCCACTATGATTATCTGTCTGTCATAAATCCATACATCGCCTCGTGTGTGCTCCATCAACATCGACTTTTAAAAGACAGCCATTACATAGTTGTGACAGGATTTAAAAACGTTGCCTATGTGTCACAAAATGATCAGATTATTGTACATTATGAGATCACACAGAGAAGAAAATTAAAGGACAAATACGACAATTATCCTCCATCTGGCATCGCTGTGTTCAGTGTCACGGTTACATTAATAACCACGATGTGAAAGTTATGGGATGCTTGAGGTCATAGTTTTTGAATGAGGAGAACAAGCAGCGATGTGTCATGTTAAAGTCAGATGTTTTTATTGATCCATCCACCACGAACCTCCTCGTTAAGTAGATTTTATCTGTCTTTTTTTTTATCTTTTTCTTGGACTTGGCGTCATAACTCTACGTTATCTTTGAGCTTCACCATCAGTTTAATCACAATTATTTAATGTTAATTTTTCTATTTTTCCCCCCCAGCCTGCGTCATATTGATGCTGCTGTCATCTTGCAACCAGTAGTTTATTAATAATTAACAACAGTCTGAGACTCCACATTTAAGTGATTTCATATGTCCTCTGCTGTCTGTCTGTAGCCTCAGCTGACCCTCCAGAAGCTTAGGCAAATCTTTCATACCGAGGCTTTTTCATGTTATACAACTCTTCATTGGGAGGTTTCAGGGTTATAAAAGACAGCAGCAAGTAAAGAAGATTCAATATAGTAAAAAAAAAAGCTGGAAAAACATTATTATGAAATTATATTATCAGGAAACGGTCACATTTCAGCTGAGAGAGACAAAAGAGCTGCGGTTCAGTTACACAAACCAGAGCTGGAATCCTTTAATGAGGTTAAAGGTCGGCTAACGAAGAGTGCGTGTGGGTGGATGTAACCAGAACACTGTGTTTCATTTCAATCAGCGTTTGATGTTACACAACGAGGAGAGAATAAGAGTCTGGAAATAAAAAGTGCCATCCAGAGACTCCTTTGTACGTCTCTGAATGTGTGTTTGCAGTGTTTATGTTGGATCATATTTTTATACTTATGAGAACTGAACAGACAAAGAACCACTGGTATAAAAACAGATTCACTCTTTAACGGCACATACGAGTCATTTAAGAGAATTTGTGTCTTTCCAAGAAAAAAAAAAAAAAAAAAGTTATCATAACTTGAACTTTATAAAATTAAACTTAAAAGTAGTCCAGACTTGTTTTTCAAGTTATACACAGATTGGCAGATTGTGTGCATTTCTCCAACAGTAGACTAAACACTCATTTCACTCAAGAATCTTAATGAATTAAAGGTTTAAATATCTTGAAATCAGAGTTTCCTGTTAGCTTGAATGGTGACTGTGTTCACCACATAACCATAATGTCCTTGTTTGATTCCAGCCAGTGTCTTTTATTGCACGTCATATCATCTCTGCTTGTTTCATTCCTGCTGCTCCACTCTGCACCGTCGAAATAATGTTGAATTAATAATCTGTTGGCCATGTTGGAGAGCGAGCGAGGTCATAAGGCCTGTCCATAAAATGCTTTATTCTTAATTTGTACTTTTAACAAGTACAGTGTTTTTACACTTTATTAGGTATATTTTAGAATCTCATTTACTTTAATTGTCTGTTATTTGTTGCTTTATTACTTTGGGATCAATAAAGTGACTATCTATCTATCTATCTATCTATCTATCTATGATGTGAATGTATTATTCTTTTTACACCTGACAGGATATTATAATACTCGTCCATCTCTTGACAGCCATCCATCATGGAGCGCTTTGTTTTTTTCATCATGTGACTTCATGTCTCGTTAGTTCTGTCTCAGAGCAGCGCGGCATGGATGACACACTGTTGGCAGCTGTATTCATATTTAGTTTTTCCAGGTCCTTTTAACACGGCTACTGACTCTGTTAAATGTGTTGTGTTTTTCCTCTGCAGACGCTCTGCTGTTTGTTTGTGAAGGACGTTTCTAACAACGCCTCACAAACTCCAGTCTGTCTTCTACAAAAACCCAAATCTTTGCTCCCCATCGGCTCCTCTGTTTCAAACAAAGCTCAGCTTCTTACAATTAACGATTTCCAAATATGTACTTGTTATATATAAGATACAGCTCAGATCATTTCAGGTCTTCTTTTGAAACCGACTCTCAGATTTAATGTTACTCAACCAGACAATCATCTCATCTTCCTCTTGCCAAACATCCGACAACCAGAGGTCCATTTTCAATCAGATACTGGTACAAATTAAAGGAACTTTTTCTCATTGGGTTGAAATTTCTGTGTCCTTAAACTCCTTCGAAGCAGATTTTTTTATTATTTTTTTAAAGGCTTCATGTTTGGTTTTATAATCCCATTTGTTTTTTGTTTTCTTCAACAGTGTGACGGGTTTTTCTTTTATAGACAGACTAATCGTCTAATCATCTTCCCAAACATCTGACAACCAGAGGTCCACGTTCATCAGCATCAGATACACGACTCCAAATTCATGGAGCTACTAAAAGGCTTTAAATTAGGTTTTATCCTCCTGCTTTTTAATAGCGTGACTTTGGTTTTCTTTTATACTTGTGAGCGCATGTTATTTTTCTTGTTGCCTGTTTGTTGTTTTAACCTGTGCAAAGAAATAAATTCAAGACTCAAACTCAAGTTGTTCCTTTTGTGACTGAAACTCGCCCACAACTAAAGCACAACAGGTCGCCTTAAGCATTTTAGGAGCGCTTAAAAAATGCTTATAATTCTTAAATCTCTTGAACTTGCACCTCTTTTATGAACTGGTCACATTCTTCAAATTTAAGTTCATGCAGTTTGGACTTTGTGGAATTAAACTTAAAACAGTCGCAGAAGCAAACCACACCGAAAAAACAGTCTGAGCTTTAGAATAAGGACTTTTACTTTCACCATTTGTTTCTTATTTCCTTTTACTGTTTATTTCCTGGTGAGGCAGACCAGGAATCCGGCCGCCTACAGCCAGGATCTCTGGTGGCCAAAAGTTAATCATTATTTTATTTGTATGTTTATTTTTTCTATTTCCTTCAAATTATTTGGGCCTTTTTATTTTATGCCATTAGATATTCATTGGTTGTTTTTCCTTCTTGTTTAAACCTTGTGCGTCTGGTGATTATTTTCACTGTCAATTAATCTGTTTGTTATTTTCTACATCAATTATTTAGTTATTTGGTTCATAAAATGTCAGAAAATGGGTGAAAAATGTCACATCAGTGTTTTCTAAAGCCAAAGATGACGTCCTCAAATTTTACTGTCAGTTAGTTTACTGTCATAGAGGACTAAAGACTCCAGAAAATATTCACATTAAAGAAGAATTCTACATAAAATTGACTCAAAACGACTAATCAGTTATCAAAATAGTTGAGAACTGATCAGAAAATGTTGATCAGTGTTTCCCAAAGCCAAAGATGAAGTCCTAAAACTGTCTTGTTTTGTCCACAACCCAAAAATATTCAGTTTACTATCATAGAGGACAAAAGAAACCAGAAAGTATTCACATTTAAGAATTCTTCTTCATAAAAATGACTCAAAACAACTAATCAACTATCCAAACAGTTGGCAACTGATCACTTAATTGACTAATCATTGTATCATGTATTCAGTGCCATCATGTATTATATTAAAATTAATTCATTAAAAAAGAAATTGAGACCAAAAAAGTGTTCTCACAAATACAGAAAGATGACGGCAGAGGATTGGTTAGCGCATTTGTTTTAAATTAGGTTTAAATTAGAGCCAGAGTTTAAAAAGAGAGAGTAACTGTAGTCAGAGACGGTCTACTAGTTGTACCGTGATACAGCTCTGTGTGTGTGTGTGTGTGTGTGTGTGTGTATTTAATGTGAGTATATGTGATGCAGGACACACGTATGATCCTGAACTGTGTATATATAGAAAGCTCAGGAACTGGACACGGCCTTTTGATCTGTCTGCACACTTCAGCGCGCTGCTCAAACAAGGAAAAAAGCCTTAAATAAATTGTGGTAACGTGCAGGACTGTGACACCGCGGCCCACACTCCAGACGGCTGGAGGCAGGAGCCCCCGAATATAGACGTGAAAATTATAGGTGTGATTATCCACCTTTAAAAAAAGCCCCATGATTAGGAGTCTCCCGGTGACTCAGCAGGTTATGGAGCGTGTCGTGTACGTCAGCAGTCTGAGTTTGCCGCCTCGGCTGCGTGTCACCTTCTTCTGTCAACACCCTCAGATGTTTTGTTCTTCAATAAAGAAGAAAGCTGCTGAATTTAAGTTCCAATAACCAATAAAAGTAAAGTTTAAGGGGTCTTGAAGTTGAAAGTAGCAATTGATTTAAAAACAAACGATCCTGCTTGGTTCTGTTGTTCTACATAGACGAACATTTACACCGTTATCTACTGAGCTAAGATCAGTTTTTGTGATCATTAACTCCAGTTTGCATGTTGGTTTCGTTACTTAGAGCGTTTTCATATTTACTGTGACTTCAGAAAATTAATCACAATTCATTTAATAGTAACAACAGGTTTGTGAATTCAGATAGAGACAGAAAAAGCAGATTCAGACTGATTTCTGGCTAACACTCTTTGATTTTTCTGGCCGTTTAAGCTAACGTTAATTCCAAGAGTCAAAAATTGTCTCTAAACGTAAGTGCCAGGTAAAAAGTTTACATCCTCGTAGATTTAAAATATGATTTTCTTGCTTCTCTCAACTCTGAGTTAAAACTTAATTAATTAAACTGCTTAAATTAATACATTAATATAACTAGGCACTCCTTAAGCTTGGTTGTGAATCATTTATACTCCTCCCGCCTTTTAGCAGCTGATAATGTAATAACTTGCCAATAAAGCTTGCAGTATTTTTTTGTCAGTGCGAGCCAGTGATTAATATTTGAAATAGACAATAGTAAGAATAACTTTATATTCAATAATGTAATAACCAGCCAATAACACAATAACTTATTATGTTATTGGCTGCAACACGCCTGCAGTTCCCCCCTTTTTTATTTTTAGCTCCTTATCAATCAGTTATCAATCGTTCATTCCCTGTCAAGCTAACGACAGCTGACTAGCTAGGTTTGTCAGCTGTAGCTAGTCAGCTGGTTAAGTTAACATTAATTCCAAGAGTTAAAAAATGTCTCTGGTTCACTTTAGTTTTAATGTTTACAGGCTAAAGTTTAAGTCTCAGGTAAAAAGTCGATTTAAAATATTTCTTGCTTTTCTCATCTCTGATTTATAACTTAATTAATGTAACTACTTAAATTACTTAACTTAATTGTTTTGTGTACATACTCTTAACCTACTTATCAATCATCAATCATCCATTGTCCAGTCACTTATATCAGACAACACTTTGATTTTAACACACGTCGATAAACATATCAGGAATACAAAAATGTACTAAAGTAAAAAGTAGCTTTGTAAGTAAGTACAAATACTTCTACACACAGATACAGTACATGTGGACTCACACTGAAAGAGATGTGAGTATACATGTACGCACACAGCTTCCCTCTCGTCCTGTTGTCAGTGAAAACCAGGTCTCATAATATTTTCGGGCCACCCTGTGGTGATATTTATTTAGCTTATGTGGTTTCATTGCGTTTATTGTAGCGTGCCAGCTGCACACGGTTTCACGTTGGAGTAGCAGTGTTGATGAAGAGGGTGAGAGTAGGAGAGGCGTTAAAGTTTTTGTCCAAAGCTGACTGTGTGGGTGTGTGTAGTCTGTGTTTGTGTATGTAATTGTGCGTCGTGCTGGACAGGAGGTCCGACATCGAGGGCGTCCAAGTTGGCTGCCGCACAGCGCTGCATTCATGGGATATTTGACAGAAAAAAATGAACATGGTCCTCCTGTGTTTAACAAGAGTTCTTGTTAAAAAACTTGATTCAAACACACAGATGAAGTCGAAGATGTATTTAAGTTTTGCTGTTTTAATCCTGGCTGACTTTAACATTTTTCCCACCATGTTTATCAGTTCAACTCAGGATGTGAAACTTATAACATTAAATATCAATACTGCTGAATAGTGTTTAATTTTCAATAAGCTTTTAATTTTTTTATGTATTGTATCTGAACAAATGAAGACTTGAGCTGAAGTCCTGAAGACCAGCACTGTGACTCAGTGGATTTCATCATTTCTATCTTGAAGTCTTTCTGTTCCAAAGCCAGAAAGATATCCACAACAAAATCTGACCTTTAACCTGCAAAAACGGCAGAAACATGACATTGATATATCATCAGTTTTTCAGTTGATATGTTGAACTTGTTAGAAAACATCATTTAGCAACATTATCATTCATTAGTTCATCATGTTTCTGTCCACCTGCTGACTATAAAGTCCAATATTCTCTCTCTTTTAGCTCTGTTTTCACTCTCCACCAACTCCTGAGGGAAATATCTAAATGCTCCACTATGTTCACCAGCTAGTCTACAGCTAACTGTGTCTGTGAGCAGGTAGAGTACAGTGGCTTTTTAAAAAACAGCTTTTTCTCAACACTTCCAGGGAACCAAAACAGTAAAGTTGCAGCCGGACATTTAAACAATGAGCTGAAACTCACTATAAACCTCTGTAAAGCCGAGGAGGAGCTGCAGAGTCTCTGATAATTCATTACACAGATTAAACACGTGACATGGAGACTTCAAATAAAAAGAATAACCATTATAGCATCAGTTCCATGTATGATCCACATCCCAGCGGCCATAAGACAAGAAAAAGGTCAGAAGAAAAGACCTGAAGAGTAAAAAGACACCAGACAGGCCGAGTGGGTAAAGATGGATGACTAAAAAAATGTGGGCGCATCATATCCGGTGTAGACGAGGCTTTAGAGTGTGTTTCTTTGCACGTCTTTAGTGGCTGTGTGTGTGTGTATGTGTGTGTGTGTATGTGTGTGTGTGTGTGTCTGCACTGGTTCTGCAGGTGCTGGCCATATTGAGAAAGAGAAGACAAAGAGGGAAGGCGAAGTCGAGGCGACAGGTACTTGGCAGCTCACGAGCAGAGTAATGCTGCTTAAATAGCCCTCTCTCCCACACGCATGGACACACTTACAAGAGCCAGACCATGCAGTGAGACACACACACACACAAACAAACACACACACACACACCTTCATACATACCGACGTGCGCACAAACATATTTTAGCATGTACGTAAACCTAAATATATGTGTGAAAACATACAAAAACTCACATATCCACATGGAAAGAGTCCACACAAACATGCAACGTTTATTCTAACACACACACACACACACACACACACACACACACACACACACACACACACACACACACACACACACACACACACACACACCACCACCACCACCACCACCACCACCACCACCACCACAACCACTTTGCTCCACACAGATGGGAATCCCAGATTTATAGCAGAGTCTGAAACATCTCCACTAATGTGTCTGGCTGTGACAGAGGAAGCACTGTATTACTTCTCTCTCTCTCTCTCTCTCTCTCTATCAGGTGTGTTTCCATCCACCTGTTTTTTTTCAATGCATTAAAAACCCCTGATCTTAACCTTAAGCACTAAACCTGACCATGAGTTTCATTGCATTGTCTGAACCTCTGAGTTTTTACTATGCATATGACAATAAACTTCTTGAATTGTGATTGTGTTTTTTTGGCATTTGTGCCTTGACTGGATGGAGGACAGTGAAGTTGCAAAGAGGAAACAAGGGGAGAGAGATGGCTATGACACAAACCAGCTTCATTGTGGTATTGAGACATACACGGTTACCATTTGATTATCACAGAGCTCCACCTGACTACTGTTTGAGCCTCACTCTGTGATAATGTGTGACATCGCAACTAGTTTAGTCCTTTGTAGGTCTGCTAGAGGTCACCAAAATCTATTGAACCCATTTAACTTTTAGGTCAATCTTTAGCACTTGTATGAGGTATGTACTGCACAGACAGACCATCGGGTTGTGTTATGGTTGCTATAGATACAGGTTGTGTTATGGTTGTTATAGATACAGGTTGTGTTATGGTTGTTATAGATACAGGTTGTGTTATGGTTGTTATAGATACAGGTTGTGTTATGGTTGTTATAGATACAGGTTGTTCTATGGTTGCTATAGATACAGGTTGTGTTATGGTTGTTATAGATACAGGTTGTTCTATGGTTGCTATAGATACAGGTTGTTCTATGGTTGCTATAGATACAGGTTGTTCTATGGTTGCTATAGATACAGGTTGTTCTATGGTTGCTATAGATACAGGTTGTTCTATGGTTGCTATAGATACAGGTTGTTCTATGGTTGCTATAGATACAGGTTGTGGTAATGTATAAATGAAGTATAACACTAATCACTGCTGACATAATGAAGATGAGTTTCATTTTTTCACCTTGTACACGAACAGAATGAGTCTCAACAGTTTTGAACCAATGAGGTCTTTAAAACATCACATTTATGGTCAATGACAAAACAAAACCATTTTTATGTTGTCATGGCCTCACAGAGGAAGGAAAAGCAAAGAAATGATTTTTTAGATAGCACTTTCTTGGTGTGACCTACAAAGGGTTAAAGCCAATCATGGTCCAGTATGCAACTTCCAGGCTGTGTCCGCTTATTCACTCATTTACTACTCTCTGTATAATAAACACTCAATAGTTTACTCAATAGTGAGCTTCAGACACAGACTAATCGTCATCATCACCATCAGCTGTAGAGTCATGTGACATTAGTTTTCACATCTTTAAAATGTGGAGCATTCCCAGCTGGCATACAGAAGTGGGCCACTTCAGGCAATGATGTGGCACTGCTGGTTTCTTCTGGCCCGCACAAAATGGATGTGAACCTGAAATGGCCCACGTGTAAAATGTGGGCCTTTTTTTGGTAGCGATGCAGTGATTTGGTGGTATGTGTACTCAGGATGTGGGTCCGTTCTGGTTCATCTGTTTTGTCTTGGTTGACATACAGCATTGCTAGGGCTTGCTTGTGGCCCAGATCTGGGAAACAGGAGCGGACCGCCGTAGTGTCATCATTCCACGCAGTATGTGGGCCGGATGAAAGCGCTCAAAGTGTCGGGTGTGTGTAGGATCTGGGCCACAGCAAATATACTGTTTGGGTTGCATTGTACGATTGATAGAAGAAAGTATAGCAGATATTATACATAGCAGGTATATGTACACACTCAACATATAGTAAATAGGGAGTGATTCTGGACACAGTCACATTTTCAGAGCACAAACACTAAGAATGGACTTGACAGTGAAGGAGGAGAAATCTTATTACTATTATGTTTCTTAAAAGATGTCTGGAGGAGATCTTTAAAGGATTTAACTTATCAAGACTTGATTTCATCGTAAAAAGGGAGGAGAGTCCCCCGGGGTCTCAGGTTTTCAGGCGTCAAAATGTTGGACGTTCAGTTTGAAAAAACTACCAGAGTGAAACGTGCATAAATTCATTTTTTAAAAAGGAGACTCGATCCAAGGAAGATCAGAGCAGATGCTGTGCACACTACGATCCAGCATATTCACATGAGGCTGTAAGATAAGATCCCACCCGACACGATTAGACTCAGTCTGACTCTGGTCTCAGGTCAGGTCTTGGTAAACATGTTTAAACAGGTTATGTCCCTACGAGATGAGTAATACTCGAACACTCACATACACACATACTAACCCCAACCATAAGAATGTTACATCAGCACATGAAAGAGAGATGAAGAAAACAAGCATATGATTCATTACTTGTGTCTTAGAGTTTAATGACTGAAATAAACTAAACTAAGCAGGAATAGCAATATAAAAATGAAGACAACACATAAATCCAAATTAATTAAATCTATGTACATATACACAAAGTAATACCAATTTTCATTTTCGTGTCACATCATTAAAAATGATCCATTATATTTTGCAATAACAACTTCCAGTGATAGACATTAATATTTACAACAGAAATAAATCATTGCCTCAAACCACAGACTTTGTAGTTTCAGAAAAACACTTCAGAAGTCCTCCGAATTGAAACGAACAGATGCGTGATTTGATCATGTGACTCAAGAATGAGACATGGGACCGTTTTCGTATCTGGCGCCCCCTATTGGCAGCAATCAACAGGACAACATCCTGCTAATGTCTGCTGATTGGTCGGTTCAGGACTAATGGTGACAGGACGCCCTTACTAGATGGCGCTTGGGTTCTGTAAAAGTTTTGAATGAAGTAGAATGAACATGTTAAAGGGGGCGAGAAGGATCTTCGTATTTGACAGCCAAATGTAAATCTGGCTAACGTAATAGCTGCTAACGTAATAGCTGCTAACAAGTTATATTGGCCTTAATAACTCTGCTCCACACTCACACGTTGTAATGCTGTAAAGTGACGACACAAATACTTACAGAAAGGTATTTCACTACAAAAAATCTTCATATTCATTCATATTCTCTTCGTATTTTAAACTTTTTGGTTACACAAATTTTAGAAATTGTCCCAACTCACAGTTCAGAACAGGAAACTAACTAGGTCCCATTTTGTAAACCCACATTCGCCCAAACCCGCTGTTCTTAATACCACACCCGACCCATTATCTGACAGCATCACTAAATAAGTTCTGTACCTGAAACGCTTTAAATGGAACCAAAACCCAACACGCATAAAATATAAAATTATTCTACCGCATCAGATTCAAATAAGTCTCTGCTTTTCTTTTTCTCAACTCCTCAGGATCCATTTCAACGGCTGCTAGGGGAACGCATGAATGAATAAACTACGTGATTTGAAAAGACTTGAATTGCAGACATATTGTTGTGGATCTGTGTCTAAAAACATATTTTTACGTTTTAAAAATAGCTTAAGCGTTACGCTTTGGACTTGCAGTCTGCATGTGTCTGACCCGACCCATACCCGCAAATTATACAGTAGGGTATTTTTAATTTAATCCATTTCATCAAAACTTGCAGCAGGACTCTGATCTGCAGTTACCAGGTAATCATCTGTCACTCAAACATAACTAAAGGTCATTTTGTGGCGACTAACGTCACGATTATCATCACTATTGCATCGTTATTGTTGGGAGGAGAGTTTCAAAATACGTTTCACACAGACAAACAAACATAAAACAGTAAGTACAAGAGAAACTGAGCAGATGTGAACATGTAACACACTTTCTGTTAAGCATGTGCTCTGACATACATGACTTACACAGACACACTGATTTTCTTTCACACAGTCTGAATACAAATAGGAGGAAACAGACAAATTATCTGTCTCTCCAGGAATGCCTTGATGCAGAAGATCGTGGGCCAAAAACGCTGCGACTGGAGACTGTACAGGAATTCGTACCACCCGTGTTTCCTCTCTGCCCCGGCTCTCGACGAGGGGGCTCGACATGCTAACACGGTTTGAATGAAAACAGCTTGCGTGTGTGTTAATGCTAAGCGGCGTGAAGCTATATGCTGACTATGATAAATAGACCAGTCAGCCGTGGTGTAGCAAAGTGTAACAGACAGACACGCCGGCAAAGTGGCTGAAATAATAAATCTGTAACATTTTTCATATAAATACATCTCTGTTTTGCTGCTTTGTGTTTCCGAGTCGAGTCGTGGTTTACGGCCTACTGATTGATTAACGGGTTGTCTTTAGGAAGTGCAGAAACACCACAGCAGGAAGAGCTCAGCAAAAAAGGTGTAAAAGAGGAATTTTAGATTCCTGGCTGCATGTTTTCTCACATTAAACATACAATAAGTCAACACTGCTGCCAGTATCTGTAATCTTTACATACTGTTCATATACTGACTCATTATTAGTTTCTACACCAATACACATTCAGAACTTCCCCACCAGTCTTCCTTCTGTTTGATTAGTCTTATGGACAAATCTATGTTTTATGATCCAGGAGAACATTTTATAATATATGATGAATACAGCCTGTTTTTTTTATTTTATTTAAGAGTCACAGGGTCAAATTTGTGATTTACATTGTTTTATACTGCGGCTCCCATTAGGAAAAGTCTGGCTAAAAGAATATAGGCTGTTTTTACAGCTCTCAAATGAAAAAAATGATCAAATTCGACCCTGAACAGTATGTAAGGGTTAATAGTTTATTCCTCAATTACTTCTTCACTACATAGAAGTGATGCTGATTCAAATCACTACACTGGGTCCCTGAGTTTAGGCTCATTTTGTCTGAAATAACAGAATATTCATGCCAACAAACGGCATCATATACTGTGAATAAAGACTAATCAGCTTTCACCTGGGAGAAATCAGAGGACGCCTGCCGCCCCTCCTCACATGCATCCTGGTGTGGACATTTAAATTTGTTACTGACTTTGTCTTAATTCATATCAATCAATCAATCAATCACTTTTTATTTATAAAGCGCCAAATCACAGCAAAAGTAATATCAAGGTCTAGACTGTACTCTTTAAATTTAAATGCTTGTTTAAAAAAGTTGTGTTCCTTATTAGAGAGTAGAAAGACGTCTGAATTCACCTGAATTTAGCCGTTTTCATTTAGTATTTTTCTGTTTCTGTCATCAGACGTCAGAAGAAAAGTAGTGAGATATCTGATAACAGCTCATAAATACTACCAGCTGCAGATAAAATCATTATTTTACAATCATGTCATCTGATAAAATGAACAAAAATCCAGATTACACATAAACTTTGTGTGAGATCACAGATGAAGTTAGAGATGTCAAAAGGTTGTAGGATATATTAAAAGTATAGCCGTTAATATACTGCTAAAGCTGATTGTTTTCCTGCTAACATTACTTTATAGTTTTTATGCTAACGTTACTTCTGTGCTTTAAACTCCTGCTGCTGATTGAATGGGACACTCAGTTCATTTCTCACTGTCTGTAGAAATTTGATCACAGCTCATAAATACTACCAGTTAACCAAACTGCAGCTGCAGATAAAATCATTATTTTACGATCACACTGTCTGACTAAGTGAACAGAAATCCAGGTTAATATCAGCTGCTGTGCTGTGAGATCAACTCATTCACATTTAATAAAGTGTTCACAGAGAAATTTAAAGATGACAAAAGGTTGTTACCATTTAAAAAACTACATATGTGCATTCAATATACTGTTCAACAAAATGCATGATGCAAAATCACTCAACTACACATTAGAAATGATTTTGGTGAGGACATTAGATAGATAGATAGATATCAGTAACTGAGGTGTGTCAGAGATGGATTAACTATAACAATAAGCACTGTTGTATAATTTAGTGTATATTTCAGGTTACATTCTCACTTCTGACACTTTTCTGTGCAAATGTGGTAATATGAACTGTGTCTTCTTGAATTGGCATTTCAAATATACTAAATCGTTTCCCAAATAGGTTGTGTTGTCAATGTGATGGCCTCACATAGGGAATGGGTCGAGGAGGTCGAGGTGGACGGTGATATGAAAACGAGAGTGAGCATCACATCCTGAGTCCTGTTTGTGTTCAGTTTCAAACAGCAGAAGCACTTTGGTTCTGGTAGTGAAAGATGTTTATTTCACTCAAGTTAATAAATATTTCTGCAGAATTCTTTCGGTGTTAAATCAAGAACATGATCTTTCGCTGACCTAATGAAGTCTGAACACAATCATATACATTTGAATATTGTAGTTACTACGGGCAGACATTGTGCTGAAAGATCAGATAGATCACACTTTCACAATAATTATATCAGACACTGATATGTTCAGTATCAATGTTTTTGCAACTGTCCAGATTAATATTAATTAAAACCAACACCAAGTGCAAGAAGCATTTGCATTGCACTTCTTACAGCCACATAAAGAAACTAATGAGTGTATGAGCATCAGTCCAGGTCTTTCTTTTTTAACTGTATATTTTTCCAAGTACAGATAACAGCTATCACATTTCCTCTTAAATACATAAAAAGTGTTAAATTGTGTGCTGTACTTACTTCAGATACTTTCTCACATCTGACAACTCACACTTGGAAGTGTGTAAATATGATAATTTTTCAATTGTCCAAAAGTATGAATAAAATGCTGCAAATGTTGCTGATGGCGAAAATGTGTTTTGTTTGAAAATATTACTGTTTTTCCTGCTCACATGACAAATGAATCACTCTCATATTAATTATGTACAGATATACACGTTTGCCCTTTGACCCAAAGAGACACATCTGCTGTTTCTTCAGCAGAGTACCTGCAACATTTCCCCTCTCTGGTTGAGTTGGAGACATATGGCTGTGACAAAAATTTATAATCCCATTATTCATCTTTTTTTTCTCTGACATTTCTTGAAAAAAGTGAGAAATTAGTTTGGGCTGCATTGAGCCAAAGCACACAGGTGGTTGAAATGTTTCACATCCACGAAAAAAACAAAGGTCTTCTGGCAAGTGGAGGTACATATGAGGGGAGTTGTGATGATTGATGAATCACTAGCAATGATATCTCTTCTTTTCAACACCTGGTAATGATAATGTTCACAGAGTGAGGCGTCCTGGCTCATTGTGTGTGTGTGTGTGTGTGTGTGTGTGTGTGTGTGTGTGTGTGTGTGTCTTCAGTATTAATCAGGCTGTGTATGTGGTCCTGATAACATGTTTGAAAGGGTGAGAGTAGACTTCACTGATAGTTTGAAATTAAAATTTAGTTTATTGGCTCATAAAACACAAAAAGCTACAGATTCCTTCCAACATATACTAAAGTATTGCATGGGACATCCAATAACAGTATGTAAAGTAGTCAGCCCTTCTTTTAAAAGCTGAGTAAAAACATTCAAACTGGCTTTAAATTTACTTCCCATGCACTTGAATATCTAATTGTTCATGTATTTTCATGTTTCATTCTCTCTTGTTTAGAAAAAAGTATCTTATAGTTTTATTTGTAATGTATTTTCATGTGTTTCTTCATTAATTTCAGTGTTTTTAAATGTGTACAGCTCCGTGAGTTTTAACTAGATGAAAAGTTAAAGTACGTCAAATGAAGAAGACAAGAGTTTAATTTAATTGAATATTCTGTCTTCAGATTTAGTCAGTTTAAAGATGAAGAAATGGAACAATGGGAAGGATGAAGGAAAAGAAAAAGGACAAACAAGATCAAAGAAAGACAGAGTGGAATGAAAGACAGAAGGAAATAAGAAACAGGTGATGAGTAACGCTGATTAAATCCTGTATTCCCTGTCAACACTGCATCCAGCGTCTGGAACATTTAGGAGTAAACGGCAAGATTTTAGCTATTTAACTTTGTTGTTTTCCTGCCAGTGTCACTTATTCTTATTATAGTTTTTAATGTTTTCCTGCTTTGATTTACTTCTATACTTACTATTTTATTTTAATGCTAATGTGACTTCATTGTTTTCAAGCTAACAGTATTTATTACTCCTGTTAATATTTTTTCGTTTTTATGCTAACGTTACTTTGTTTTCCTGCTAACACAACGTGAGTAGACCTCATTAATACCATAGACAGACGATTAATACACGCACTTTGTCGTCGGTCACATGTCCTCATTGGCTTTGGAGACATGTGCTGCCTCATCCTAAGCACTGATTGGCTGGTGTGTGTGGTGTCGTATGAAACAGTCACGTGTCCCACAGATGCACGCAGGAGTCCGGAAATGACGTAAACGGACCGGACATGGTTTGTTATGTGTGTTATTACGTTACGTGTTGGACTAAATCCATGGACATGAGGAGGAAAGTATTCCGGTTTTATGGAAACGGATTTCATATTTCACCAGAATGGATACTTGGCGAGCTGTACAGGAAGTCCTGAGTCATAAGATGATCGTTGTGGATAAAGGGAAGACTTTGAAGGTATGTAGCATTATAGCTGTTAGCTTACTTTAGCTGAGTGGCTAGCCGAGCTAACCGCTAATACTATTACGGCTGTGAGCAACCATATAAGTCGTGAGTGGTCTTGAATGAATCAGGAGAATCTAAGCTTTCTAACAATGTACGGCATGAATATATATGTTTAAGGGTTGGTGTTTAAAACATTCAGAAGAACTTGTGGCTACCTCCCAACTTCCGGTCCGTCCCGTAGTCGGAACAGCGTGTTTTACGTGTCTGTAGTTCCGGTCCTTCATGTTGGCTGAAACAGACAAGTCACCCTCAAACATTCTGAAAACCAGATTGAAGTTTGGCCAGTGCAGTTAGTCTTCCGTAATGTTTATGTGGCTTTGAGGATGTTCCTCACGTTGCTGGTGACAAACTGTGAGGGGTGAGGGAGAGCTCATTTTCTCATTTGGGGAGAATCAAAAATGAGCCTGAAGTCCTTTTATCATTACTGGAAATAGAGTCTGAATCTGTCAGAGACCTGGACTTTACCTGGACCTGTTGTGGAGGAGTTTGCTAGGAAAAAGGTCATTGCATAAGGGAACTACTCCAATGTGTGTGTGTGTGTGTGTGTGTGTGTGTGTGTGTGTGTGTGTGTGTGTGTGTGTGTGTGTGTGTGTGTGTTGTTAATGTGCATTGTGTTTTTTTCATGACTCTGAAAACATTTGTTGTTGGGATGTTTGATATTGTGGAGATTCTAAAAACTGGTTGTTTGCTATTCTTTGAAGTGTTTCTGCATATCTGAGTGTAGACTGTTTTGATAATACACACATACACACACACACACACACACACACACACACATTCACTGCATGTGCTGAGAGTCTGGTGTTGAATTTATCAGTCAGTGTGAATCCTGTGCAAGTTCAGGACTACTACATCCACACTTGTGCACTAGTAAACTAGTTGTCTGTTGTATTGGTGTGTGTGTGTGTGTGTGTGTGTGTGTGTGTGTGTGTGTGTGTGTATTTGTGTGTGTATTTAACCATTTCCATATAAATAGGATAAAGATGTGGTTTTCAAGCAGAAATTTACATTGAACATGTTTCTTTTAATCTTTGCACTTTCATCAAACTGTACTGTCCTCCGTCCGTCCGTCTTCTGCTGCTTATCTGGGGTCGGGTTGTAGTTCTGCTTGAATTTCCTCTCAAAATGCAGATTGATGATTTCAAGCCCTAACCTCCCTAGAGGGGTCGTATCCTTCTCACCTTTTTCACCCATGACCCGTTCTCATGTCTGTATTATAGTTAACTAAGACTAATGAAAACTAAATAAAAACTACAATGAAAAATGCAAAACTAACTAAAACTGAAGTGTAGATTTCATCCTTTACAGGTTCTACTAATCAAGGCTTTCCTCCTAACACCTGGAAAAACCTAAAACTAAATGAAAACTAACCTCAAACTACGTAATCACTTGTTAAACTCACTAAAACTAAATAAAAATAAAAACAAATGAACATTTAAAACTATAATAACCCTGGTCAACATACAAGAATCTGTACATTAAATTTCGGGACTATTTCACAAACTGTAAGATTCAATGCTGCTTCTCCCTCCCCGTCTTCTACCTCCACCTCATCTGATATCTGATATTTAAGCAGCTGACATGAACGAGGTTAAAGACCAATGCTGATGGGAACACTGGTGTCATGGTTATGTCCCAGTCTGGCTCTGTGTCCCCCCACCAGTCCACCAGTTTGTTGACTTGGACTGAGTGGCAGTCGGTGCTTGAAGTTTTGCTTTCACGCTAGTTGTTTTCTTAAGGAAATGTGAGGACTGACTCAGCAAGTTTAGTTTTATGTATGTTTGAGTTCTTTACAGAAAGGTTGTCAGTGTTATGTTGAGGTATGTTTGCTGTTTCTGCTCAGCGTGACTCGTGTATTTAACTTATATTTATGTGTACGATCGTGTTCTTGGTTTTTCCTCTCGTGTCCTCAGCTTGCTCTTCCCTCCACACCTGCCCTGTATCAGCCTCATTAACCCAGCCCTGCTCCTCGTGTCGTCTTCAGCCAATCAGCTCCCAGCCTGTCCTCATGTCCTTCCACCTGTTCCTTGTTGTTTCATTATTTTCAGTTTGTATTTGAGTCCTGGTTTTCAGCTCAGTCATGTGGGAGCCTTTGTTCTGTAACTGCTCTACTCAGTGCTGTCTTGTTCAAGTTTGTTTGACAGAAGGATCCAACCATTAATGGACCCAGCAGACATTCACCAGCCCTGCTTGCCTTTTTCCTGGCATGATTTTGGAGTTACACAGGATGTTTTTTAAATGACGAGCCAAGCTTCCCTGAGTCCCTTGCTGTTTACTGGAAGACGGACCCTGAATTTGCCCAAGGCTTTATTCAGTTGGAAATACAATTTAAATCCTCCCAAGTCCATCATTCCAGTCTCCCATATTTCACTGGAGTCTCCCATCTTGATCCTGCATTAACCTCAGGAGACCTATGTGGAGCAGCTGAGGGGCCACCATGGTGTCCACAGGTCACTCTTTAAAGGGACTCGCCTTGCTGTTTTCATGAGGAGTCTCCAAAAGGAGGCCTGGTCCCCATTGCTCCTGATTGTAGTACCTGATAATTTAATAGAATGTATTTCCCAATGTAATAATCTTTGTACTGATGATGTAATAAATGATTACATTAATGGGAAGTTATTACATTATTGGTTTAACCTAATAATGTAGTAATTTCCCAATATTGTAATACCATTATTGGGAAATGCACTTTATTGCACTATAAAAAGGAAGTTATTACATTATCAGGTTCTACACTGATGACTGATTTTCTCAGTAGTCTTGCACCACAGAGTCTCTCTCAGTGCCAATACTGAGGTCCAGTCTGTCTCTGCTGGGCTGCAGGACAGTTTCTCCTTTTTTATTTTTTATTAATAGAAAGCTTCGTCATCTATTTTGTTTTACTTTCCACTTGCTGCTGCAATACATTTCTCCACTGTTACTTTAGTAAAGGAATATCTTAACAGTAGATGTGAGTGAGAGACAAAATCACTTTGATGGGTTTTTGTTTTCTATTGGAGCGTGCTAACAGGCTGCAGGCACAGCAGCTAATCTGATGCGTCATTTTAAGCTGAACTTTTGTCCTGTTTTTATTTACTCTTTCATATTGAAAGTGTCATGGATGAGGAACAGAGGATTCATTCAGTTTTCTATGATACCTCATCAATTCACTACATACACCTAAATAAGGCAGCAGCTGACTGGAGGGAGATGGAAGGTCTAAGTTGCTGTTGGGTATATCGTGTGTCACTTCCAGTAGAGAAACATCCAAATACCACAATATAAAGCTTTCTGTTTTAACAACCCTTTTTACTGGAGTGATTACATCTCCAGTGCACAGCTGATGGTTGTGGTTGTGGTTTCTTTCTGTGACATAACGGAAGGTTCAGTGACGTTACCTGATTCGACGTGATAGTCAGATGCCAGCTTACGAATTCTTACGCCAGTTTAACCAAAGTTTCTGTGTTAGACGAAGGATCAACTGGACTAACTACTGTCGGCAGAACATATATTCTCTAACATTGCAGCCTCTTGCAGCAGCTAGCATACGTGCAGACGCAGCATTAATTTGAGGGTAGTGAAGTATAGTACAGAGCTGGTAAATGTAATCACTGCCTGGATCATGTTCATTATAGAAGGAATGAGACGGGAGGGGAACAAGATGCAGGACTCTGACAGAAGAGCCCAAGGTTGATGTCAAAATAATCATCACGGAAAAATGTTGCACTTCAAGTCACTGCATAACTCTTTCTGTATCAAAGATCCCATCAGCAGATATTGTGCTGCATGATTGGATTGCATGATTTTTGCACCTTGCCAAATACATTTATGCTAATTTGTGTGAAAACACCAGTACAGCCTATGAGCGTAATATCGAGGAAACAGGGGTGCAAACTGATTCCTAAATGATAGTAATTGATAAAAGAGAGCAGGAAAAACCCACTCCAAGCTGCCTAAACTAATATCTCACCCCTGGAGAAAGAAACTCAAACCAGAAACATGAGGAAAAAGAATCAAGATGCTGTCGCTGCAGCTGTTGACACCGCCATGGAAACAAGTCTCTTCCTCAAAGCTAACAACATACTGTGGTGTGCTTCTGCTCTTACACTCTCAACAAGTGAATAGAAATGAATAGACCCACTGTATCTTAACACGAAACATGTACGCCTCAATCAAATGCTTTCCAGGTCAGGGTTTGCGCTGAAAAGAGAGCTATGTTTTCACAGCGGGACAGAAATTGTGGCTTTTTTTTTTTTTTCTTAAGCGATTCCTGGAGGAGGAGGAGGAGGAGGAGGAGGGCAAAGCAGCAGCAGCAGCACTAACTCATGATAAAAAGTTGGACCTGTGCGATGAGGTTTGAACTGGACTGAAAATGTACTCAGCTGCTCTTCTGCCAAGGCTCGGAGATGTTGAACTCTGTAGAAAAATACCCCCCTTCTGGGCCGTACATTTAGACTGTAACCTGGTCTGTGTGCTTTAAAAATCCACATACACACAAATACAGTCGTGTTTCCATCACTACAGAGGACTTTACATTGACTTACATTCATTTCCCCAACCCCAACCTTTACCTTAAACCAAGCCTGCACCCTTACAGTAGAAAAGCTGTAAAAAGCCTCTGTACTCTACCTGCTCACAGACACAGTTAGCTGTAGACTAGCTGGTGAACATAGTGGAGCATACATTTCCCTCAGGAGTTGGTGGAGAGTAAAAACAGAGAGTCACTATTGGACTTATATTCAGCAGGTGGACAGAAACATGATGAGCTAATGAATGATAATGTTGATCAGTCTGTTGTTGTCATCAGGTCAATTTTGACCCAAATGTTAATCCAAAAATGAGGTGTAATGTCATTTGAATGAGGCCTATAGACTATAATTTCTAAATGTGTAAAACATGTTGTAATAAGTTGGAATGAAGTTTGCTAATAAGGCTTAACACAGAATAAGTTGATCTATACTTTCTGCTTTATAAACCAGATCGGGTAAATTTTGACCCAAATGACAAAAGTTGCACTGTCGATGGGAAATGTTATTTCTGATATCAGTGTTATTGTTACTAATTTGTTTCTGCTGAGAACTAGTAGACAAGAAAGTCAATTAATGTAACTTAAAGCGATGGTTGGGTTTAATTTTGACCTAGCGTCATATGCACCATGAGGTCTATCTAAACACCACCTCAGCTGTTCATTTTCATTTGGTCGCAAAATAATGGAGTTAGAGCCATCAGCTGAATGTCTTAGTACAGGCGCTAACGGGACCACCAGGTGCTAACGGGACCACCAGGTGCTAACGGGACCACCAGGTGCTAACGGGACCACCAGGTGCTAACGGGACCACCAGTGTATCTGGTAAATGACCCCACTAATAATGTCTGGACTGTTATCAAACTTCTACAGTAGTATAAATAGGGTCTTTACTCATAAATCCATGCATTGGAAAGTTTGTAAGTACACCAGGAGTTTATTAAAAACACTGAAATACGGTGTGGTCTCGCTAGACACACATCTAGAGATCTGTGTGTGATTGTGTGATTTATGAGTAAAGAGCCTATTTGTACTACTGTAGAAGAACAGCTGAGGTGGTGTTTAGATAGACCTCATGGTGCATATGATGCTAGGTCAAAATTACACCAAACCATCACTTTAAGTACAGAAATATTAGTTGCAAAATTTACTGAAAATATCAATAGTAAAAGTATTCATTATGCAAAATGTCCCCACTGCATAAAAATGACTAAGATAAACCTTCATTGATCCCTGTGGGACAAACAGAGCAGCATATAAAGTAAGCACAACCTAATTATGTGTTATTAATATGAATCTGTACATTAGGTTATTAAATACATCTAGTGAAAAGAACAAGATTCCTATGAAACGTTGTAAAGTACCAATACATTAAAATGGAAATATTCAAGTAAAGCACAATAACTTCAAAATTCTACTAAAGTTCAGTACTTCATGTACTTAATTTTTCACCCTGCAACCTTAAAACCGATCTCTACAAAATGATCTCATTCATTATAAACATAAATGATATAATCTGTTAAATCTAGATCTGAGAAGTAACTATAGCTGAAACAAATGTAGTGTGTCTCCGAAATGTAGTGGGATGGAAGTAGCATCCAATGGAAATACTCGAGTATAGTACAAGTACACTATTTACTTTTACTTTCCAATATAAGTGTAAAAAATATATTTACAGAATTATCTAACTTACAAATATAAAATACATCATCTGTTTTACTCTGAAAATCTAGAGCTGAAAAGTAACTGTGGCGCAGTAGAGTACAAATGTATAGTGTGAGATAGAAATATACACACACACACACACACACACACACACACACAGACAAACACATGCATGCTGGGAAACACATACACAGCTGTGAACGTAGGTGTCATACACAGCGTGCCAGATTAAAGCGGCTCTGTTTTTCTTTTAGCAGCTATTGGCGCGGCCACATGATAAAATTCCTCCCTAACATCTGTCAAGGAAAACCACGAGCGCATTTACTAAAAAGTTAAACACCGGTCAGCTCGGCCAAAGCCAGATCTGATAGCAATAAAAACCCCGAGAGGAAGAGGTCTGGAAAGAGATGTGGTGAAAACCCAGCAGGGGCAGAGAGAGCGATCAGAGGTGGAAGGGTAGGAGACGCTTCCTGTACGATGACGAGGTTATTATCAGTGTAGAGTTAGTTAGTTAATGAAGAAGCAAATAAAATGAGATTGTAAGTATGTGTTATAATACATGAGCAGGAGTCCAGATATATTGAGAAGAACAGACATATTTGGGTCGTATAATAAAGCAGTTTATCTTGTAATTGATTTTAATAAATCACTTTTAGGAGTCGGTCCTTCTCCAAATAATCCAAATAACACAGTGAGTCATTTATTTCATGTTGATAGAAGTTACACAGTCCGTCTTATACAGATGATGTAAAGTGTTTAGAAAGACAAGCTTGACTTCAGCAACTCATTCATATATAAAACAATTAAATCTTTTTTATTTAAGAGTAAATGTTTATTTCTTGTCTCTGTGTTTTTATCCTTTTTATAAGATGTTAATGTGACTAACAGTGCTCACTTTTAAATGTTTGTATATGTTTTAATTGGATGCTGTGTATCTGTGTACACTACTATACTTATAGTGTATAAGGGGTATTTTATAACATAAAACGAGAGCTCGGTCCCTATATGTTCATATATTCTGAACATAATATGTTCTTATGTCGCTATATGAATACATTTGACTTACATACTTATGAGATGACTTCATCTTTGGAGCAAATGAGTATTTATATAAAGTCCTATAAAGATTGATCTCATTAGTGTTATTACTATAATTTGATTATTTTCTTGATTAACATTTTATTTTTAACTTCTTGGAATTGACGGTGGCTGAGGTTTGGGTGGAGAAAATATCAAAATATGGAGACACAATCATTTCCATTTGCATTTTATTTGTATATTTTTAGTACAAATTATTATTATTATTATTATTATTATTATACTATAAAATGTTCCTGATATTTTGCCCCCTGTTGTATGTTAATGTGGTGGAGAAATCATAGGAGTATTTTCTAGTATAATGTCCTCCATCACACCAGCAGCCACTACGACATTAGAAATGATCATAAAGTTAAATCATCACTTTTCTCACAACGTCAGCAAAAACTGAGCTGATTGGATTAAGATTACACAGGTGTTCCTAATAAACTGCTCAGTCAGCATTTCTGCTTTATTAAGCAACAGACTTTATGTAATAATGACTCAGAGGTTATAATGTGGACTCATGATGGTAACTGTGATGAGTCCAATCTAAAAGGTTTAAGCTTCTTACAGCAGTGGAGCCGAGTTGGTTTTTAAATATAGAAACTAACCTCCAGGAACTGACTTCAGCTCAGTTCAAGAGTCCAATGAAAGAAACGCTGAATGACACAAGTTAGACAGGAAGTGACCTCATGACTCACGTGTGTCTCCCAACCAACCCGGGAGCAGCGCCGAGCTGTGAAGCCGATTTGACATACTGGTCGAACCGTGTAATTAACTTCCTGTGTGTCACATGATGCGCGCCGAGCCAACACAACATTTTTCCCCTCGCACACGATCGCTGGAAGAAAAGCAGCAGCTGTAAAACGGCGAATAAAAACCCGTTTCTCAGCAAAATGACTCATTTTATTATCAGAATTCGATCCACTCGGTGCGATAACATTTTGGAAAGTTTGAAAGTGACATATGATTAAATTATTTTATTCACATTTCAGTGAAGAAGGAGCCAACAGGAAGTGAGCCGGCCTTGGCCAAGGACTTCCACATTTTTGGGGCCTGCGGAGCATGCTCAGTGAAGCCCGCGGAAACACACTGGACTTTTTTCTTTTTTTTGGCTTCATCCACGGCGGAGCGACTTTCACAGGAATGAAAGCAGTATCCAGTTCTCCTTAATACATCCAAGGTGTATCCGCTGTTACTGCTGAGTAGACCTAATGATGCAGAGCCTGTTTTCACTCTTTGATTGAAGCAGCTGATCTGCCCCCAACATCACAACCTCTAACATGTCCTCACTGTGTGGAACAGAAATAAAACCACACAAATGATGATTATTACTAAGAGCTGCAACCATTAGTCAATTAGTTGCCAACTATTAAATTAATCGCCAACTATTTTGACAATGGGCTTCTTGTTTTGAGTTGTTGTGTTTTGTTTTTTTAAGAAAGAAAAAACTCTAAACTCTGATTCCAGCGTTTCAAATGTAATTTGGCAGATGTGAATTATTTCTGGTTTCTTTTCGTCCTGTGTGACAATAAACTGAATATTTTTGGCTTGTGGACAAAACGAGACATTCAAAGACGTCACCTTTTTAGGCTCTGGGAGACAGTGATCAACATTTTTTACCGTTTTATTTTATTCTTAATCAAGGAAATAATGAACAGATTAATTGAAAATGAAAGTAATTGGTAGTTGCAGCTCTAATGATGGTTTATCTGGAATCTGCTGTGCTCACAGAACATTATTATCTCACAGTGTAAGATTGATTTAAAAAAACATGATAGAGTGAAAAATAATCAGATTACAGTTTAAAGTGGGATAAAAAAAACAACAACAAGAAAAAACGTCATTATCAAAATGCAGCCCTGCAGAACATCGGAGGAGGTGTGTGTGTGTGTGTGTGTGTGTGTGTGTGTGTGTGTGTGTGTGTGTGACGGAGATGTGGAACAGTAACTCTGGCTCAGGTTGTTCAGGTCTGCAGATCTTGGTGGGAACACAAGCCTGCCGGGCGTGCACGGTCCTCTCATGGGACACACACACACACACACACACACACACACACACACACACACACACACACACACACACAAATGCTTTTTTTGCAAGCTTTCCCGAAACATCATTGTTAAATCGTGTAATAGGGGCGACCATTAAAGTTGTGTTCAATGAAGTTAAGCCCTGTTAAACAAGCCTCCCTTTTCAGCGTTGAAGATGGAGGGCATATGTTTCTGATTACATCTGAGCGGGGAAACACAATAGCCCTCTTCAACTGGGTTCTTGATCCTGTTCACTTGGATTCGGCCTGACACTTTGCCACAATTCCCGGCCACAAACAGCGACAAGGAAACCCGAAACCCGTAAACAATCCATGTTTCTGCTTTACTACAGATTTCTGGGCTTGAGAAGTCGAACCGCAGAGTTCACTACAACGTAATGTGATTACGGGCCGGGCCAGTGGAGCTGCACTATGGAGTAATATGGAGAGTCCACCTCCATATATATAATGTCCACTTTTTATTTTTTGTGAGAGGAGAACTTTGATTTCATTGGCTCCACTGTTGTTTCGCCAGGTGCTGAGATTTATAAAGTTTTTCATTCTTTTTTTCTGTTTGCAAACAAAAAATCCTTTTCCGGGACGGCGCTGCTGCAGCCGAGAGAGAAACTTTCCCCAAAAAACACAAACCACAGAGCAGTATTGTTGCCTTCCTGAGCTGTTTCTGTTGGATCCGCTGCTCTAATTTGACGATTTTCTTCTGTTCTTGTGGCAGAGATCTGTTGTTGTTGTTCAATCACCCGCTGATAGAAGAAGACTGTCTAAAGAAAGAAGAATGCCTAAAAACAACATATCGTGACCTCTTGAATTATCGGCTTCTATCTGCAGTCGGAGCGGTTTTCAGATTTTTGAGGTTCATAGTTTTGACATCCTCGTTTAGTTCTCCTCTGTTTGTCAAAATAGCAGACGTCCTTAAAATGAAGTGTTAAAGGACGAGTTTGCAGTTTTTTAAAGTGTGTCTGACCATTAACAGAAGCTTTTGTAACGTTTATCTGAAGCTAATATGAAGCTTCAGACGTCTTCTGTGTTTCACTGTCTGAGGAAACACAAAGACCAGAAGTTTTCCTCACTGTGAAACCGCCATCACTTCTTGGCCGACCTCATAATCTATACTGAAAAAAGGTTTTGAGTCAAGGACAGGTTCACAGATTTTCAAATGTGTCTCAAACCAACAGTGAGGAGAACAAATGAACATGAAGTGTGTTTTTCTTGCTGTAATGATTCCTCCTGTTCATACTGAGCATTAGATCCTTCATAATGTTAACAGGAAGTGATGGAGGACTAAACCCACAGTCCTCCTTCTGTGGAAACATGGATTTAAAAGTTGATGTGAAGCTAATATGAAGCTTCAGAGTCTGAATGAGTCAAATCTTCATCTTCTATGTTTCAACGTTACAGTGTTTTTAGTAGCAAAGTCTTTTTGTTACTATACTTCCACCACAGAGAAACAGGAAACACTAAGACCAGAGGTTTTCCCTTCATGAGCAGTAATATTAAACCCAACAGGAGCTTTTTCTTCCAAGCCATTGTGTTTCTCCTTAAACAATCCCATTCCACGATGGGAGGAGGAGGAGGAAAAAAAAAATACAAGAAAGCATACCGTGAAGTCAATTTCCCAATTATGTTTCATTTCCTGTCGAGCCAACAGACTTTTACACCGTCATAAATCATAGGAAATATCAGTCACCATAAATCATACATGTAGATTTAAATCAGCTGTTTGTATAATCCTGGGTCTGTATCTCAGATGGGCTAATGTGTGGAAATGTGTGATAATTAAAGCCAGGCGCTCTCTCTGTGGGGAATACTGTTTCCCAATGTCCATTTAACAACAGTGGATTCAATCCCTCCTTCGTCTTGTTACCGCCGGCCGTCGGAGGCTGCAGCGTCGGCAGCGATGAGCTCTGATTCGCAGCATCAGTTTGTCTCCACGGTGACCTCGGGAGTCTCTGTGACTGTTTATTTTAAAACTAAACAGAGACCGATAGATAGAAAATGAAAGTCACGATAGCAGCTCATCTCGAGGGTGTTTACTGCTCCCTAGTAAACATTGGGCTTTCTTGTGGCAGCGATACATTTTTACGCTGTATAACAAGTCTGAGGAGAGTATTTACTGAGGATTTAAAGCCGCTTTTTTAGGTCCTTCTTCATTATTCACTAAAAGAGATTTTGCTTCGGTTAAATGGAAGAAAAATGGAACAGCTGAAAATCATGTTTGGACTCGTGCACTGTGTATTTTAATGTGTAAAATATGTGAGGAGGGAATTTAAATGTATACAGTTATATATCTCTCCCCTAAAGAAATGTTAGATGTTCAGGGTGAGACTCTTACAGTGACATTAGATGTGATCCGCCTGTTTTTCTTCACATTTAACCTCAAATACTGATCTATATCTTAAAGAGAGTTAGCTGTTGTCTGAGGTGTGGATAACAATCTAATGTTAACAGACTGAGTGAATAAATGATGACGTAAATGAAACAGATCTGAGTGTGGCTGCTAACAAGGAAGCAGGAAATGAGATTAAGCTAAACTAAATGAATCTCTAGATTTGTGTACATGGACTTTTTTTTTCATGGCACTGAAGCACAAACTGATGTAATTAGTAATAACTGAGTAATTATGACCTGGGGAAGTTCAGATGACACATTTCCATATTCAGAAACTAGATCCTAACTTTAGCTGCAGGAGAAAGTTTTAGCTCCTAGTTTCCAAACCATGAATCAGGAAAGTTTAACTACAATTATCGTGGAGTTTACTGTTGCCATGACGATCAAGTTTGCCTAACTTTAAGGAAGTATTAACTTTAATCCACAAAACATTGTAAGTCATCATTTTAACCCAAACCATGATCTTCCCCTAAACCTAACCAGACCTTCACCAAAGCATTGACAAGTAATGATGTTCTGCTGATTTAATGATACACTGAAAAACTTTTACTTTGAAAGTCTTGCTGAGTATCATGAACATGCTGTAATACTGTTAGACGACAAAGACTGTAACGTCCCTCAAATATAGGGATGTTTCCATCATGTTGTCATTGTTTGAGTTTGACTGACGATCTTTTAATGACATCATCTCGTTGTGTCTCCTCTTCTCTTCAGCTGATGTTTATCTCAATATCCACACAGCTGAAATGGATAGAAACAAACATTAATACATGTTTTCTTTTGCCAGTTTTGTGTAACTTTGATTAAAATGTGTGCTGTATTTGGAGTATTTGTGTTTGTATTGTGTGGATCAGTGACAGCAGCAGACTCACAGAGGAGAAACAACCAGAGACCAGATTAATAAATGACTCAAACTGATTCATTCATCATCAAAATAACACTGAATAAACAGCGCTGAATATTAGCTGATATTTGTTGTCCATCGAGGAACTGTTACGTGTTGATATTTGGGTATGTTTAATATCTAATCTGTTGAATCACACTAAAAGAAGCTGTATGTTTGCACGGCTGTTAATCTCAGGGTCATTTTTTTTTAAAGTAGTTCTCAGTCTGGGAACAAAACAGTATGAATACGTCTTATCTGTAACTGGCATTTAGTTGTAAGCATGCAGCTAAATTTAGCCGTGTGGAGTCTCAGTGAATGGGTTCCTTCCCGCATCTGAAAAGAATGAGGTGATTGTTGTTGAGCGACACACAAATCACAAGTGCCATAAATCAAATAGCCTGTGAACAAACATGTTTTTCATTTCACTCAAAGCCCGAGACCCTAAACAAAATATCAACTTGGGACCGGATTCACAAAACATCCACCGGCCGAGTTAGGAGGAAGAATAATTCACAAAGCCTTCGAGATAAAAGTTGTTGCTCGGTTAGTTACAGGATGACCAAAGGACCGTGTACCGCTTTTACTATATACTGTCAACCATTTCCATTCCTATCAATACCTTCTACTGGTCAACCAGAACCAGAGGAACCAGTCTTCTCCTGTCTGTCCAGCTCCAGCTTCTCTGGTCTTTCTATATTAAATTAGTTTAATCGTAAAGTTCTTCCTCACAGCTCATCTTCAGCTCTGTTGGTGTTTGTAGTGAGAAGCTAGTGAAAGTGTGACGGGTGTTAACAAATGTCTCTTACTTTTTAAACATGTAAACACCCAGCAGATAAAACTCACTACAAAGTTCTTCCACTCCAGAAATCAATCGATCAATTTAATCAAGAATTTATTAAAATAAGAAGTGTTGAGTAGAAACTCTGAAATGTTCAATTATTTAAATGAGGCCTATTGAGCATAATTTCCAAAAATAAGTGTAAATATGTGGTAATAAGTTGGATTGACGTTGGCTAAAAAGGTCAAACACAGAATTGGGTGATAATTTAAACCAGATCGGGTCAATTTTGACCCAGAGAAAAAAAGTTGGTTGGTCAGTCAACAGGAGGGTTAACTGTCTTTGAGCTCAATAAAAAGCTGTAGTATAAACCATTTTCTATAATATTTTTACCTTAGATCATCGTAGCATGAAACTTTAATACATGTCTCTAATCTTAAGTAGGTCTAAGTCAAACCTGCTCATCATCAGTCAAATGCTGCAGGAAACAAGCTTCATCACATCAGTCTATGTCTACAATAGCACAACTTAATAATCAGCTCATCAATGAATTGAAACAATCCAACAAATAACATTTGATGAACTGATGATGAACTCATACGATCTGCCGTCTGTGAGAATTATTCCTCAAACTGAAACTGTGAGTGGAAACAGCAAAAATGTGATGAAGTGAATAAATGATGATGTAAATGTCTCTGAAGCTTCCTCTGTGCTGCAGAGATGAATCATTTCTCTGTCGGCTCTTTCCTTCATTTCCACGTGTCTGTATAACAAACACACGACTGTTACTAAAAGCAACAAGCTGTTTTCTACATTTTCACTTGTTCCATCTTCTTCGTGTCATGTCCCGCACTTGATAAGAGACTCAAGCGTCTTGAGGCTGAAGTACCTTAAAGATGGCTGCTAGATGCTCCAGCTGACTCTCATTCAATAAAACCTAAAACCTCAACTTCTCTCTAGAAATACCGAGTCAATCTTTGTTTTTAGTGACTCACTCTGGTCTCGATTTCTAAATTCAGACCCTTTATAAAAGTGTGCCGGTTGCTCTGTTTAATGTCCAGGAGTAATACTTTAAGATGCAGCAGCAGTTTGACTTAAGATGCAGAATTTTTATGTGTATTCATTTAAAAAAAGGGATTTTTCTGCAGCTGCTCTGTGACATATTACCTCATGGACAGTTGTAACAAAATGCTTTCCAAACTCTACTTGTATCCTGCGCTCAAAATGATCTGCTCTGGGATTCAAATAAAAACTAGGAGTGTTGATATTCCCAAACTGCTGTCTTCAGTCTGCCTTAATACAGATATCCAGACTGTGGAACGTTTCCTCAAGTGGAGTCTGCAGACTTTGGCTCTCTTGTAAAAGTTTTTCTAACTACAGTCCTACTCAGCCTCTCCCCACCTTCGGCTTGTCAGTTCAGATTTCGAGAGCGAGGGAGGGGAGGAGAAGGGGAGGGGGGGGGCAATACCACTGGCATGCCTCAGCTTTGATTAAAGGAAATGCTTACATCACTCCGTCTCCAAGAGAAACAAGCACTCGGCTCGGCGCAGATGGCTTCATCCAATGGTAGAGGAGCTTTACGAGGGGTCAGGCGGACAGGTGCGCTCGCTGCCGGCTGCGTGAAGCACACAGAGTGAAAGTGTCGCTGCTGTTGGAGGAGTTTCAGGTGTCTGTGCAGCTTTACACACTGTCAGCTTCTGTACTGCGTTACAGCGGGGGGTTCAAACTGCAGGTTAGGGTCTGAAAAGAAGCTGAGGGGTCGTGACATGAGGAGAGAAATGAGCTGTTTTAAAGCAGTGGTTCACAATAAGTAGGTCTTGAGTGTTTGGGTCAACTTTCCCCCCGAAAACTTGTGAATTCCTGGAACAACACGTCCTTGTTAGTAGCCATACATGCAATATAAAGGCCTGTCCTCACTAAGAACGATAACTATAAAGATAAAGATGTGAGCGTCCACACTTATGAACTATAATGTCCTGAAAACAGCTGCTGGTTCCAGCTGTGTCTGCTATTACACTAAAAGTACTGCAGTATTATAGTGATGTAGTATGCAGTATTACAGTAAAAGTAGTGATATATTATTATATATGACATCATTAGATTATTAATAGTGAAGCATCAGTGTTAGAGCAGCATGTTACTGTTGTAGCTGCTGGAGGTGGAGCTAGTTTATACTACTTTATACACAGTTAGCTAGTTTATACTACTTTATATACAGTTAGCTAGTTTATACTACTTTATATACAGTTAGCTAGTTTATACTACTTTATATACAGTTAGCTAGTTTATACTACTTTATATACAGTTAGCTAGTTTACGCTACTTTATATACAGTTAGCTAGTTTATACTACTTTATATACAGTTAGCTAGTTTACGCTACTTTATATACAGTTAGCTAGTTTACACTACTTTATATACAGTTAGCTAGTTTATACTACTTTATATACAGTTAGCTAGTTTATACTACTTTATATACAGTTAGCTAGTTTACACTACTTTATATACAGTTAACTAGTTTATACTACTTTATATACAGTTAGCTAGTTTATACTACTTTATATACAGTTAGCTAGTTTATACTACTTTATATACAGTTAGCTAGTTTATACTACTTTATATACAGTTAGCTAGTTTAGTCCAGGGGTTCCCAACCTAGGGGTGGGGCCCCTCCAAAGGGTCAGCAGATAAATGTGAGGGCTGCTGAGATGATTAATGGGAAAGAAGAAAAAACAAAGCTCTGATACACAAATGTGTTTTCAGTTTTTGGACTTTTTCTCTAATCTTTGATTTTTGCTGAAATATTGGATCATTTGAACATTTATTGAAATGAAAGCATGTGAGAAGTTTAGAGGGAAGAATCAGTATTTGGTGGAGCTGTTAACAACTCATAGACATCTGAAATGTGAGCCGACTACACACTGCTGACTGGTTTCATCTTTAACAATGTGTTGTATTTTAAAAGCTTGTTATATTATCCATTGTGTCAAATCTGCATCTGAAAAGTAACTAAAGCTGTTAAATAAATGTAGTGGAGTAGAAAGTAGCATCACATGGAAATACTACAGTAAAGTACAAGTACCTTAAACTCACACTTGAGTAAATGTGCTTTCATTGCATCAACATGTAGAAATCTATGACCTAACATGCAGCTTGTAACATTTGAGATCACCTTTCACACTCTCTCTGTGAACACTTTCTTTATGGTTGGAAGTTATTTGGAAATATTAATAGAGATATTGCTGAGATGGGAAAAAATGTGATTTGGCATCTGAGAATCTCACAAATTCCTCTGATAGTTTAGTCTACATGCAGCGTGTTGGAGGGGGGCAGAGGTCAGCACTGATAGGAGTTTGGAGCTCAGTCAATTAGACATTTTTATTGAACAGTCGTTTATGCAACTTTCCCACATTTGCAGCAGGTCAGATCAGCACTTCATCACTGGCCTGTATTTATACATCAGAAATTCTTCACATGCTTTATAAAAATAAAAAAAAGTCAGTCTGGGATAAGGCATACTGATCTGAATGGCAGGTAAGTGCTGGAAAAGTATAACTCACTAATGTTTCAATAGCATTTTCTGTTACACGCAAACTTTTTACACCAATCAGGAACATAGATACGAATCTGAAGAGAGGAAAAAAAATAGAATAGGCAGTAAAAATCTAAAATATGAGCAGTCCTTTGTAATATTTTTATCAACAACAAAAAGAAATTGTTTTAGTCTTTCTCATCGTGTCCACATTACACACAAGTTTTAGTGAGTGGGCGTTCGAGAGCATCACCGTGAGTTTATCTTTCTCTGTTTAGTCTTTAGCAGTGTGTTACTGTCTTTGGTATGCAGTCTGATAGTCCACTTGAGTGTGAAGAGTAATGTCTGTTGCTCAGCAGTCGGGGCTGAAATAACAAAAAAAAACAAAAAAAAACGTTTCTGCTCAGCGTCGATCCTCATGAACAAACTCCGTCTCCCCCTCATCAGTGAAGCCTCTCACCTTTGTTCGCTACCTGCAGCCACACGACTCCACCACCATGTCCTCGTACTGCTTGTACACCACGTTGTTGGCCGAGTCGATGTAGAGGATGCTGATGGGGCTGAGTCTCGTGGGGACGCAGCAGGTGGGTGGCGTCGACTCCGGGTCCATGGAGTTCATCAGCGTCTGTATGATGGCGTGGTTGGTGGGCTCCAGGTGCGAGCGGATGGGGAAGTCGCAGACGCCGTCGCAGTGGAAGGACTCGTACTCCAGCGGAGCGATGATCCAGTCGTCCCAGCCCATCTCCTTGAAGTTGACGTGGAGGCGTCTCCGGTGGCAACGCGGCCTCGTCTGCGTCTTGGCCGCCTGGTGCTGCGGCAGCGTCTGCGGCTGCTGCAGCGGCTTCTTGGCGCCCCTCGCTGCCGGAGCTCGCCGCATCCTCCGCTGCGTGAACAGATACTCGTAGACGGTCTTGTTGTCGTGGCCCGACCGCGCTTTGATCTCGTTGTAGAAAAGGTCGCGTTTCTTGCTTTTGCCGAACGCCAAGAAGAAGGCCTTTTCCTTGTTGGTCCGTCCCGGTCGGGCGAACCCCAGAGAGCGCAGATCCGTGGGCCGACCGCCTCGGTGCTCCAGGGCTTCCAGCTCAAAGCACAGCTGCTGGATCTGCTGGTTCTTGAAACCCTTGAAGACTTTTGATATGTCGAACACTTCCCATTTGCTGCTGAATCCGCCGCTCAGATCCTCCACGGTCCTGGTCTGGAGCAGAGCAGACTTTTGTTTAGCTGAGGCGCAGGTGTACAGCTTCAGGCAGGGGGACGCGCCTCCTCCTCCTCCTCCTCCTCCATCGGCGGCTGTGGATCCCAGCGCTGCCATGGAGGCTTTGCGGGGGTCAGACAGACGTTTCCTCAGGATGCGTAGCTCGGCCCCCAGGAGCCCGTCTCGTTCCAGGGAGCTGATGTTGAAGTGATACCGCTGCCGTCTCAGTTGGGGCCCGCGATCATCTGTGAGGGAGGAAAGTAAAACACACACAGAAAGTTCAGACTGACAGGAAGTTGAGCACGTGGAAACTAACATCTGCCTCAACTTAACTAAAGTGTGAATACAGTCAGGTGGATGGAAACACATCAACCTCACAGATCAAACATTTCTCCCCTAAACAAATGTCTGATTTCTCTGATCATATGAACACAAAAAGATATCAGCTGTTACATTGTCTGTTTTTCTCTCTTGTGCTGAATTTTAATCACTAAAACAACCAAACTGAAGAAACTTTTACATCTTTGAACATAAAAACTTTTTTCTGAATATTCTCCATTTTCACTTCAACTTCTCTTCATGAAAAGAAAGATGGAGGGAAACACACCTTTGTCAAGATTGTTTTGTGCGAGGTGACACTAAGATTCAATACAGTATACAAAAAAGACACATACATAAAAAGTGCAGTTAAAAGAAAGAAGGGAACACTGCTTTTCTTCTCTTTCTTCACCTCTTTTTTACTACATAAAAATGATGAGATCCAAGAGACTATAAAGGCCAATAATCTAATGTATACTAAACCCTTAAAGGACAAGTTCACAATTTTCCAACTCTGTCTTAAACCAACAGTGAGGAGAACAAATGAACATGAATCTGTTTTTCTGTCTGTAATGATTCCTCCTGTTCATACTGAGCATTAGATCCTTCATAATGTTTACAGGAAGTGATGGAGGACTAAACCCACAGTCCTCCTTCTGTGGAAACATGGATTTAAAAGTTGATGTGAAGCTAATATGAAGCTTCAGCGTCTGAATGAGTCAAATCTTCATCTTCTATGTTTCAGCGTTACAGTGTTTTTAGTAGCAAAGTCTTTTTGTTACTATACTTCCACCACAGAGAAACAGGAAACACTAAGAGGGAATCTGAAGCTAAAAAGACTGTAAATGTGTCAGATATCACTTGATATGACTAACTCACACTGTTACCATAGTAACTATAATAACTATAGTAACTCACACTGATGAAGCTCAATAGAAGCTGATCAGAGACTTTATAATGACGGTGTGGAAACACTGTGGATTTAATCCTCCATGACTTTACATTGAAAGCACATTAGAAGGAGATCTTATAATAGTCAGTATGAACAGGAGGAATGATTACAGAGAGGTTCATATGGACACCTGACTGCTGCTTTAAATAACGTGACCTCGAACAAAAACAGAAAAAAGTAAATGGCAAAAATAACAAAAATATTATCACATATCCTCGCAGCATTCTTATAACGATAACGCTTCAGTAGGTAGTCACACACACACACACACACACACACACCCACGCACACACAGTCGTCACACACTGACACACACAGTCGTCACACACTTGCTCATGAGCCCAAAAACATCAGGAGGAATGAACTGGATGGTGTGGTGTGTAATGTTTTCTTTTGTTGTCAGTGAGGGAAACCAGTGAACTTCAATGTCCAAATGAAATCCAGCAAGGAAATCCACTGAAGCAAACACACACACACACACACACACACACACACACACACAGCAGCACTTCTTCTCACGTCATTCCCCCTCCTTCCTATCCAGGACTTTAGCTTGCATTGAAAAGTACATTAGAACCAGACAGGGAGACCACATCAGACTGTAAACAGGCATGTTATTATGGACCTGCAGCTACTCACTGCCGATAGACAGTGAACCAGCATCTGCTGCAGAGGAAACACACACACACACTGACTCACACACACACTCACTCACTCTCTCTCTCACACACACACACACACGCTGGCACTTCTCTCTGGAAGATCAAGTTAAAGTTCAAACAGAGGAATCTGATTTCACAAACTGTCACACACTCTGAAAACAGTGAGGATGAAGCAAGATGTAACGTTTACACCTCAGTCGTATCATAAAAAATCTTTAAAAGTAAAACTAAAAATTACTTTTCATTGTAGCTAAGACGTCCGCTACACGTATCCTGTGTTAGTTTTGACATGTGAGCTGGTTCAGTCGAAAACTATAAAAACCAAATAGAAGAAATTTGAGTTGTATTTACGTTTGTACTGTGACTTCTTCTAAGGGTCTAAAAAGAGTGAAAACCACAGAAACTGGTCTACTCATCGTTCTACTTTCTACTTTAGAGTTTCTCCACCACAGTTTCACATTGGTTGAGGTCATTCCAGTGTTAATATGATGGATAAAGAGACAATAAGAAGCTCAATCATCATAAAAGTTCCCCAGTTTTTACATCCTGTATATTGATCCTAACGCCTCTTTTATTTAATGACATTTAACATCAAAGTTTCATATGAACAGCTGTTAAACTGAGACTGAGTGTTCAAGTCATCATGATGTTTAACATATGATTAAAACACTCTGACTATAATAACAATATAACATCATAGAAATTAATATATTCTTTACTTTCTTTGGCTGATGTGAGGCGTCCATGTTTGTTTTTACAGTTATAGATATGTCGGAGCTTTAAAAAGAACATTCTCAGTATTAATTGGATGTTTATGTTAACCCTCCTGTTGTGTTCGAGTCAAGGAAGGGAGGAAGAAGGAAGAAGGAAGGAAGGAAGAAAGGGAGATGAAGGAAGGAAGGAAGGAAGGAAAGGAGGAAGGAAGGAAAGAAGGAAAGAATCAAGGAAGGTAGGAGGGAGGTAGTAAAGAAGGAACGAGGAAGGGAGGGAGAAAGGAAAAGAGGAAGGGAGGAAAGAAGGAAGGAAGGAAGGAAGGAAGGAAAGATGGAAGGAAGGAAGAAGGAAGGAAGGAAAGGAGGGAGGAGAGAAAGAATCAAGGAAGGTAGGAGGGAGGTAGTAAAGAAGGAACGAGGAAGGGAGGAAAGAAGGACAGAGGAAAGAAGGAAGGAAAGGAGGGAAGAAGGGAAGTAAGGAAAGGAGGAAGGAAGGAAGGAAAGGAGGAAAGAAGGAGGGAAGGAAAGAAGGAGGGAAGGAAAGAAGGAGGGAAGGAAGAAAGGAGGGAAGGAAAGGAGGGAAGGAAGGAAGGAAGAGTGAAAACAGATGGGTCAATTTGACCCGGGAGCACAACAGGAGGGTTAATATTATGTTAGCATCAGGCTCCACTCAGACTGATTTATTGGAATATAACTTAAATTCTATTAATAAAAATGACACAAATAGTACAAAAAGTAGCACAAATTACTAAAAATCCGTTTCAAAGCTCCAGATTGAATAAAAAGTCGTCACATCTCTAAAACTCCTCCGATTATTTCATCTCTGCAGACTGCAAAGCGTTCAAAAGCTCAATGTTTTGCACCTGAATTAATGCAAAAAGATACTCGAACCTACAAAGTCATCTGGTGAGTAATAAAAGAGAAGAAAGAAAGGAAGGAAGGAAGGAGGGAAGGATGAAAGAAAGATGGAAAGATAGCGAGAACGACAAAGAAAGAATGCAAGGTCGTTCTTACCTCTCAAAGGAATGATGAAAGGGATGAAAGAAAGAAAAAATGAAAGAGAGGGGAAGAAAGAAAGAGAAGGGAAGGGAAAAGGACAGAAAGACAGGATGGAAAAATAAAGTATAGACAGAAAGAAAGAGACATAAGGAATGATGAAAACAGAGCCAAAAAGAAAGAAGTAGACAGATGGAAAGAAACAGACAAGAAAGAAAGAAAGAAAGAAAGACTGACAGAAATTGACAAAGAAAGAAAAGAAAGGGTGGAAGGAAAGAAAGATGGAGAGAAAGAGGTAAAGAAAGAAAAAAACAGACAACGGATGGAAGACAGAAGTATATGTAGAGAAAGAAAGAATGAAAGAAAGAAAGAAAGAAAGAAAGAAAGAGAGAGATGGAAAGACTGACAGAAATCGACAAAGAAAGAATGGAAGGAAAGAAAGATGGAGAGAAAGAGGTAAAGAAAGAAAAAAACAGACAACGGATGGAAGAAAAAAGTATACGTAGAGAAAGAAAGAAAGAAAGAGCCAAAAAGAATGACTGAAAGAAAGAAAGAAAGGAAGAAGGATACAGACAAAAACAAAGAGAGAAATAAAAGAGGAAGGAAAGATGGAGAGAAGGAAAGAAAGGGGTGCGGCGGGTGAAAGTGAGTGTCAGTTCATCAGTTTCTCCCTCTCTCCTCTCCACATGTGGACGAGGTCAGCGGCCATTTGCAGAGGACTCACTAAACAAATAAAGTCCAAATTAAAAGAACATTAAGAGCTCGAAACGTAAACCAGGAATATTAAACTGTGCTCATTTCAACATGCTTTTAAACAGTTTTACACACAGTAAAGATAACATTACACAGGCTGGCTGTGACCAATGTTTATTTACCCTCCTCAGGCCGTATATCACTGAGAGGCAGCGGCCAGATGGCTACACACACACACACACACACACACACACACACACACACACACACACGTATAGTAAGTATGAATTACGGATGTTGATTCTCACATTTTCCAAGAAGCTGTTCAACGTTTTTGCTTAAATATTAGACGTTAATTATAAGATGTAAACATAGCGCTGTGCCATATCACACCGTCCACGATAACACTGGTATAAATGTTCACGTGATAATAAAGTGTCATATCACAATGTTAAACACTGTGTAAAGTGAATTCAGACATTTTCTTCTAAACACATTAAATAGGTCATAAATGTATTTCTAAAAAATGTGTAAAAAGCATTTCAACCATTTAGATTTGAATTGTGGAGCTAGGATTAGCATAAACCCGCCCCTGCTGCTGTAGAGGTAGAAATACATTCAGCACACACTACTACTACTACAGTCTACAGTTAGCCAGTTAGCTGAGTTAGCACTACTACAGTCTACAGTTAGCCAGTTAGCTGAGTTAGCACTACTACTACTACAGTCTACAGTTAGCCAGTTAGCTGAGTTAGCACTACTACTACTACAGTCTACAGTTAGCCAGTTAGCTGAGTTAGCACTACTACTACTACAGTCTACAGTTAGCCAGTTAACTGAGTTAGCCGCCGAGCTAGCCGCCGAGTTAGCCGCCGAGCTAACCGCTGAGTTAGCAGCAGAAAGCTCTCAGACGTAGCGTCCATGTTTCTGGTAGAGGTGGTGACTTTGATTGACAGGTGACACTTGGTAGGGGGCGGGGCTTCAGAGGCTGATTTTTACACAACTTTGAAGCCTAATTTCATATATTTGGCGATTTTTTTAATCATTCAAATTTGGCAGGGTGGTTAACAACACACTTTTCTGTGGTATGTCAAACTCAGAACACATATTTATTCTTACTTTACACAGACTTTGATAATATAGTGACACAATGATGTGTAACACATTTACATTCACTAGCAGTGTTGGGGGAAATGCGTTAGGTTACTCATTACCTCAAAAAAGTAATCCAAATAATCTAACGCGTTGGTTAGTTTTTTATTTATGTTTTTAGAAAGGTAATCTGTTATTATATTTAACCAACTATTCCTGTAGCTAACTTTTTACCACAAGAAAAGAAAATACACCACAAATTAGGGCTGGGTGATATGGACAAAATCAAATATCACAATATTTTAGACCAAATACTTCCATATTGATATTACAACAATATTGTAGAGATCAGTTATGTGGACATAATGACAAAGTGGGTAAAAGGTACAGAACAGAACAGCTAGAACAGTCAGTTAGGTTCAGAAAATTATATATTTTACTGTAATGCAGCATTTAAAACCAGGAAAAGACAACTCTGATGACATATCGCAATATTACGATATCCAAAATCAAAGATGATATCTCGTCTCATATCACGATATTGATATAATATCAATATTTTGCCCAGCCCTACCACAAATTCTCACTGTTTTGACTTTTTTGTCAGGCAGACAGCTGGCTATGTGCTACAGTTATATCACTGCTCACCTGTACGGCAGCTCAGAAGGGACAGCATTCACTTTGTGTAAATATTCACATTATTTAGAAGTAGTGGGAGGAAATAAGAGCAGGAACATTACAGTAACATGTAAGTAGTGTGTGTTGGTCTGTTGCAGTGAGGTAGATGTGTTTAAAAGCCTGGATGGAGTTTATAACTTGTATGTAAGCAAATGTTTGAGAAGCTAAACTTTAGTCCAATAAAGACTGTAAATGGGATGCTGTGTCTGTCATTCCTGCTGTTAGTGTAAAGATTTACAGATGATGGTTCAGACTTGGCTGTGTGATGATGGTACAGTCATTATATTTAAAGGAGGTCTGGACTAAAACTACATGAGGAATCAAAAAGCAACACTAAAGTACTCTAACCAGTTACTGTTGTCACAACATAATGCTGCAATGGAACTAGTTTGTTATTAATTGCAGTCATTTTGTAACTTTTCCCAACACTGTTCGCTAGCTGACGACACAAACCCAAACATGGAGCAGCAACAACCTCGATGAAGAGTTAGTACCGAAAAAAGTGAGCTATACTTTAATAGTGTGGAAGTGGTTTGGCTACAAGAGGTCAGACCTCCAACAAACAACATACAATATTTTACAAATATGCAAGAAAACTGTTTCGGCTAAAGATGGAAACACAACAAAACTTGTTTCACCACAAAACACACCGTTGAGTACAACCAGGCTATGAAGACATGCGAGGAGGAGATACTAAAGTAAACACATGACTAAACCGAGCGTCACTGGAGCACTTGCTAGTTGCACTCCAACGGTGGATGGAAATTACTGATGCGGTTACATATTGTTTGGCCAAGGATATTATGCCAATCCAAACAGTGGAAGATGAGGGCTTTGAGCAACTGTTTAAAAGCTCGACCCAAGATACATCACCCCAGATAGAAAATACTTTTCAAACACATCTTTGCCTGCGATGTATGAAGCCAAACTAGCAGCTACACTATCGTCTGAGTTCTTTGCATCAACCACGAACATTTAGTCGAGCCGAACCGCGGAACCATTTATCAGCCTGACTACGACAACGACTTACAAGGTTAAATTACTTTAGTTATCGTTAAATTAAAGTGTTAATCAGTTACCAGATTACCAGGGAAAACACTACTTAGGTTACTTTTGTGTTTACATTTGACTTACGTTGTGTTACTGTATATAATGCTGCTGCTGCTGCCACCTAGTGGCAATAGATTGGCATTTCAAACTAAGCTGTCTGCCGTCAATGACAGCAGCTCATTGGAAAAGAAGGATGAAAAACACACTTTATTTTGTTTGCACTAATAAATGTTACTGCCTGCAAGCTGCAATCACAAATAAACGTTAAGTATTATTTTCTATATCGTCATAAATATCATTATCGCGAATTTCCTTGAAATATCTTGTTGTGTATCAGTCACACAGTTACAAAGGACGTCATTTTTGGTGTTGGAAGAAAAAATAACAATACAACGGTACAAAAATGCTCCAAATCAAACTTTAAACCTACATTAACTCATAAGTAATGAGTTAATTAAGTCAAACTCATTTTAGTTCAGGAAGCCTCATACAGTCCAATTTGATCTGTGGGCGGGACTTTGATTTGAAGTGGGCGGGGCCAGTAAGGAAAGAGTTCATTACATCTGAATGAGGCTGCAACTCAATTACCAAGCTGGATGTTAATGTGAAGATCACAAGCCCTGACTGTGAATGGAGAATGAAAATAAGCAAGAATTTTCTGCAACTTTTACACTTTGCAAAGTTATCCAGTTGGGCCGAATTAGACCCACTGGTGGTTCTAGCCCATGGGCCATATGTTTGACACCAGTTTTATATACTAGTTTTCAACAGAAACAAGCAGTAAACACGATATGTTGAACTTATTTCCACATCCAGCAGTTACTGATCAACATTATCATTCATTAGCTCATCGTGTTTCTGTCCACCTGCTGAATGTAAAGTCCAGTAGTCTCTCTCTTTTAGCTCTGTTTTTACTCTCCACCAACTCCTGAGGGAAATATCTAAGTGCTCCACTATGTTCACCAGCTAGTCTACAGCTAACTGTGTCTGTCTGTTTGGTGCTGAGCAGGTAGTGCACAGTGGCTTTTTGGCATTTAAGTCGAGTCTTTTTAAGCTTCTTTATCGTCTGTGACAGCTGAGTTTCTGCAGTAAAGAGGTTGGAAGACACTTTCAAATGTTTTCACCTGTCACGAAACTTAAACCGAGCTACCAAAACACTTTTTAAACCAACTGAAATCTACCAGACTCCCTTTTCTTGACACAGACAAAGTTTGAGCTCTTAAGACTGGAGTCAAAAAGACAGTTGCAAATGAGACGTTATTTGTTAATTGTAGTTTGGCCGCTGATTTGGACGCTTATCGACACAGTCAGCAGTTGGAGCAGCAGCAGTGGCAATTAAAGTACTTTAGGATGTCAGAGACGGAGTCAAAACTAAACACGGACAATTTAATTTTATGCACCAAATATCCAGAACAAGCTCACATTTCTTTTAAATAAAGACTTTTCAGTTTGCTTCACTGCACTCATTTTTATTCTCCTGTTTTATCTCTTATTCTAATTTAGCTTTTATTTTCTATTTTACTCTTTTAAAACTCCATTTAAATGTGTTTTATAATGTGTTCTTGTGATCTTTTACATCTTGTCTTCATGCCTTTTATGTTTTATGTAAAGCACTTTGAATTGCCTTGTTGCTGAAAGGTGATAAACCTGCCTTGCCAAAAAACTGTTAGCACCTGAAAATTCGTAGCTTACTTTTTTCTCAGGCTCATAACTCAATCAAATCTGAACACACAGACATCGTAAACATATTTTTAGATTCAGTGTGAGTTTGACTTCCAGTAGGTATCTTTATCCCTGATGTCTAAGTGAATAAACATCCATAAATTTGCATGGAGAATAAAAGATTTCCCATAGCTCAAAACTTGCCTGGGAGTAATCACATTTTTAACTTTTCTTGTCTCAAAGTGATCCGGTGATCATTGTCTGTACATCCATGGCTACGCTGCAAACAGGAACCGCTAACAGCTAATTCAGCAAGCTTTTAATGGAGACAATTTGCCAAAAATGGAAACAAATGGAAGCCAGTAGGTGGATTTTGTTACCAATAAACAAAGCCAGGCCCCCTGTTTCCAGTCGTTATGCTAAGCTAAGCTAACCAGCAGCTGGCTCCAGACCTTTTCGTGCAACTCTGGGCCAAGAAAGCACATAAACATATATCCCAAAAATGTTGGACTGTTCCTTTAACACATACTGGAGTGACATTCAGACGTGTGACAGCTCTCTCTTCAGCTCGCAGCAGCTTCCTGCAGCTTTGAAGTCAGATCCAGCAACTGTTATGAGTCACAGAGTCATCTCTTTTCCCATCACTGCAGAGGCCGACCTTCCTTACTCCCCTCCAGATGCTCTCCTCTTGTTTTTCTCTCTTACCTCATGTGGACTCCTGAACACAGACATGTCCACATTTAGACAATTTACAGCCGTGTTTGCAGCGCCGCCCTCCCTCCCAGTAACCTCCAGACTGTAGTTTGACTTCCAGTCCGCTCCCTTCAGATCTGCAGATCTCCCAGCCCTCGAAATCAGACACCTCCCCTACACTGTCAGCCCTCGTCTTCCTCCTCATTCACAGCCTTTGGTTTCTTCTCTCTCTCTCAGGAGTCGACTCCAGCGGCCGTTCGTAAGTTCAAACTAACCCTCGTTATAACGTCACAGTTTACTGAGAGCAGATTTAGGCCTCTAAATTAAAACCACGCTAACTAGGTGGTACGATGAATATTTACAGCTACTAACTGCAGGTGGAAACTGTAGAAGGGCAATTAACCATTATTTTCTCAATGAATTGATTTGTTGTTTGGTCTAAACTTGTGAGAAATGTTGATCACTGTTCCTCAAAACCAAACACAACATCTACAGATGTATTATTTGTCCCGACCAGCAATCAGTCCAAAACCAAAATATATTCAGTGTACTATGATAAAGAAACAAAAAACAAGAACATATTCACATTTTGAAATGATTTTGAACGATAAATCGTTGTAGCTATAAACTGTTGCCTTAGCTAGCTGAATGAACAAAGCTAACATTGACTGTAGAACCCGATAATGTAATAAAAAAACCTCATAACTCAATTAAAAATGTTAGAATGTTATTACACTATTGGGAAATCATTACATTAGGTTCTGCAAAAATACCCTTTTAATTTAATAATTTATTACATCATCGCTACAGAAATTGTTACATTATTAGTAAATGTCCTTTATTACATTATCAGGTTTTATTAGTTTTTTATTGAGTTATGAGGGTTTTTATTACATTACTGGGTCTACAGGGCTGAACAGAGTGATTATTTTCATTATTGATTAATCTGATTATTATTTCATTGATTATTTTGAATGTAAGAGATAGAGTAGAAGTTGACATCTTCAAACACGCATTGTCCGACCAAAGTCCGAAAAACAAGCAAAAGCAGTTAACTGTCACATACGACCAAAAAAAAGCTTCAAATCTTCACATTTGAGAAGCTAAAACACAATTTAGTGTTATAGCTTAAAAAAATGACTACAATGATTATTCAATTATCAAAATAGCAGCGATGAATCGACTAATCGTAGCAGCTCTACTAACTAACCAACACCAGAGCTGTTCAGATCAAAGAGTACACTTCCTGTTTACATAGTTGGTTGGCTCTTAGTGGACGGCGCCACACAGGTTTCCTAGCAACATATTTACTCATTACTAAATTGTTTACTAGCTAATTATTCATGAAGCTTTAATGGTGCAAACTGACTTAATAAATCAAGTTTGAAAGCAGTTAAAACTTAGAAGACAAACTCAGTGATGGATTTACAATCAGCTGCTTTAACCTCAGTTTTTATCCTGATCCTGCTCCAACCTTCTTTTCTTCCTTTCTGTCACTTCTTTAATCAAATGTCCTGATTAATCATTCACTTAATTAAGACCACAGCTCATCAGAATCATCCTTCATACAGAAAGTTCTGCTTTCAACAGTGATTCACTGCTTCACTGCTGCCAAACGTCAGGTAACAGTTCATCCTCAGACAGGTAGTATCCTTTAATGCTGAGGCAGTGCAGATGATGAACGACTGCAGCAGGGATACATCATAAAGTCTACATGTCACCAGAACAGGCTCAGTAATGCTCCAAATGGCCGATATTTAAAGACAGATTTATTTATTTGTTTTATCTGTTTTGCTGTTTTTCCAAAGAGAGAATGAAGATCCATCACATTTTCTTTTTAAGTTCAAAAGTCTCAAATTTCTGGGTCGTCTATGATCGATTTGAACAAAGAGAAGCTCCTTCATCTGTTTTCTTACAGTGGAAGAAAGCTTTTTTCAATTTATGTTACTAAAGAGATGTTTGCTATATCTGGAAATAAAAATCTGCTCAATAAAAACAGTTACATGAAACCCTCTGTGGGACAAAATAGGGCTGGGTGATATGGACCAAATCAAGTATCACAATATTTTTAACCAAATACTTCGATATAGATATTGTAACGATAATGTAGAAATGACTCTTAACGCTTTCACAAAATATGTACATTATGACATTTTTGATATAACAACAAAGTGGGTAAAAGGAAGAAAATGACATACTTTACTGTAATGCAGCCTTTAAAATCAGGAAAAGAAGCACTGATGACATTTCACGAGATTACCATATATACAAAATCTAAAACGATATCGATATAATCTCGATAGGCTATATTTCCCAGTCCTAGGACAGAATCATTCAGAGACTCCTAAACATCAGCAGGAGAAGTTGTTGAAAAGGTTGTCACAGCTGAGAGAGACCTTGTGTTTACCTTGCCCTTTATCCACGAAGCTGGTGATGGTGTTGGCCAGACCTGCTGCATGCAGAGCGCTGCTGTTCAGGTCCCCGGTGGACAGAGACCAGTACAGAGACAGCATGTAGTCGTGAGGAATCACCAGCGGCTCTTTGTGCTGCGGGTCGCTCAGTTTGGGGCTCCTGGTGTCGGCCCCCCGCTGCGCCGCCGGAGCCGCTCTCTGAGGCCCGGGGCGCACTGGAGCTGCTGCACCCGCTCTGGAAACAACTTTCCCCAAAGTTTTCCCCGCTGGTCCTCCACCTCCTCCACCAGCCGCAACCCCGACTCCTTTCACTGCTGCATGTGCGCTGAAAGCAGCAGCGTGCCCGCCGGGTGACCAGGAGCGCCCCAACCCTGCCCCTCTGTCCCGGTGCTGCAGCTGAGCCCGGTGGCCGCCCGGCACGGCCCGGTGGCTGCCCGGTGATGAGGATGAGGACGCAGACAGTTTGCTTTTAATGGTTGTCTCGCCCTTAATTAACGGTGGACCCGCGCGGATCCGCGTGATCCTCGCCGGACTCACCGGTGATGATTTCCAGGTCCCAGAAGCTGTGACTGGTTTACTGCCTGCTGCTAATGTGGACCCACCGAGCCCCCCTCCGGTTCTCCGGTGAGCCTGCTCTCCTCCCCCGCGCTCCGCTGCCTCTCCGAGCCGGTGGAGGTGCTGCTCGGTCGGTCTGGTCCGGCTGAGTGAACCGAGGACGGGATGCAGGTAAATGAGAGTCCAGCAGCTCAGCAGAAGACAACAACGCTTCACAACTTTCATCCTAAAGCCCTTTAGCCTGCTGCCAGGCCGTCATTGTAATAAACCGCAGTCTGTTCAGAATTAGTCTAATTGATCTGTTTGCTTAAAAAAAGAAGAGGGAGTCCCGTTTGGTCCGAGTCTTTCATCCTCTGAGTTTCCTCTGCGCTCCGCCGCAGGAGAGATGAATAAAACGAGCTCCTCCAGTCTGAAACGAGCTGTAGACATATGCGAGGCTGTAAAAGCAAAGATGTGGACTATAACTAAGTTTTATAAGTTCAAGAAACAAATCCTGCAAATCCTTCTTCTCCCATGCGTCATGTGTGAGAAGCATAGTGCTGAAAGATCCGTCTGTGACACAAGTGCAGAAATCCCAGAGAAAAGGTGGACTCGTGTTAAACTGTGCGCGGCTCGATTCTGCTGGATATCTTGTAAGAAACTTCTTTAAATCCCTCTTTTTCCAAGAGAGGCAAGAATGGCGTAATGCCGCTGCCTCCGTTTTTTTTCTCTCTTTCCCTTCAAAGTTTGAACTCCGTCCAGTGAAAATATTTAACTCACACACCAACCTGCAGGTGCTCGAAAAAATCCTCCAACAAACCTGCGCGCAGGAATTGGAAACGGAATTCCAGAAAGCTGTTTTAATTACCCCGTGATGTCATGCTGTCCAAACTCATTTAACAGCAATATTTCTCCTCAAATCTTCCTCCCCTCTTTCCACCGATGATGACTCACTCGAGCTGTAACACAAAATGGCACAAAAACCAAACCCCCCAAGAAAAAAAGGGGACTTTGCATTATGTCATTTTGAAGTGAGCAGTTTTTTTTCTTTGCTTTTACTTTATCGAAACAAAAAGGTTAAAGGAGGGTCAGCTCATGTCAAACACACACAGGTATCAAATACCACTCAAGTTTTACAGAGTGAAAGTAGTAATAACACTGTTATAAAGTAAAAATACTTTATTACAGAAAGATAAATAACTCAACAGTAATATAAAAATAACAGTGTATGAGTAATATAACAAATATAACACTGAACAACTGGGCAGAGTTAACTCATTTACTGCTATGTTGACTAAAACTATTTTTATTTTTATTAATGATTAAACTTTTCTGCACCAGGCAGGCTTTCACATAAAAGTATAACTGAACCAGGCAACATGTCAAATTCAGTCCAGTCATTTGAATTTTTGGTTTTTTTATAGGTGTGTAAAATATTTCAATGGTAAAAATCAAGTTATTACAATATACACTACATTAGCTGTTCTGAGTCCCATCAGTCCCATATTAAAGGATTACATTTGTAATATTTCAATAAACAAAGAAATTGAAACCAAAATAGTGTGAACTGTTGTCTGATATGTAAAGGACTGTGGAAAGGCAAAATAATGACCTCAACAGCAAACTTACAATAGAAACAAACACACACACACACACACACACACACACACACACACACACACACACACACACACATATATACATTGTATGTTAAAAAAAACAAAAACGTAATTAGTATATTCTCACTTTTCTTACTTCCCATTGAAGTGAAGGGGTAATTCATGAAGCAGATAGTCGGTCCTCAGCAGGTTTGGGTATCATTTGATATCAGTACCAATCCAAGTACCCTTAAAGTGATACTGATACCAGTTGAGTACTTTATTCAGTACCAATCATATGAATAGAAACATTAAATTACATAAAATGCCACTCCTCCTCATCTAAATTATTAGATTTTTACACAGTTTTGAAAGTCTTCAAATTATTAATATTTTACTTGTGTTGATTGGCTGTGAGCAAGTCCATAGTAATAGTCATATTTTCTAGCTCTGGGTGCAAAAAGGTTTGATTGTAGGTATTGTTTGATGGCAGACGTTTGGTATTAATATATTTGGGTACCGAGGCCCAGCCCTCGTCCTCATAGACCTCCGTGTTAAACTTTACAGCTGAAATAAACATGTTTACGGCCTGGAACAGTAAACAGTTTTGGTTTTTATAGGTAATGTCTTGTTTATGATTAAGTTATGCATAATTAAGGGCGTGGTCACTTTGAGTCACAGGCTAGTCGCTGCCACGGTAACCACGTTGGTAAGGTAACGTAACCGTTGCGTAACCCCAGATTCACAAAGTGGAGGCGTATCGAGTGTTTTCAGTTCATGAAAGTTAATTTTAACATTTTGGTTGCCTAAAAAGTCTTATTCAGTGTTGTGTTGTAATAGTTTTAAGTTTGTTTTTCTTTTCTGGTCAATATATTTTGTTTGAATTATTTTAAGCCTGTTGTTTTGCTAACGAAAATTAGCATTATCACAGTTAGCCATAGAGTAAACAAGCTAGCAGCTAGCGTTAGGGTCACCTCCTCCTCCTTGTTTAAATATGGTCACTTCTGGCTCCAAAAGTCCAAGATGGCGACAGTCAAAAAACAAACTCAAGGCTTCAAACAGGAGTCCACAAACCACAGGATGATGTCATGATGCCAATGCTCATTATTTTACAGTCTATGGTAGATTATAGTTTGGTAAACACTGGACCAGACACAGGATGATTGAGGCCAAAACAAACAACCAATGTTGAGTTATTTTGTCACATCGTTTAAATTCATGAAATTCAGCAGCCAACATATCTATATGGTTATTTATAATAACTAACAATAACCTTAACTAATAAAAAAAAACCTGAAGAATTTATTTTTACTTTAATTTGACTTTTATTAAGATGACTAGTTGCGAGCAACAGAAGGAGTTGTGTGAGAGATCATTTAAGTCGCACCACTTATTGCACTACAGAGCATTGACCTGTTCCCCTAAAAGTAACTGACCAATAGGGACGCAGCTCTGTCACACCTGTCCACCTGAGAGCTTTGAGCCAAAACTGACGCAGAAGAGAAATAACCTCATTTCCTTCTTTTGCTCCCGTCATAATTATTATGACCACCAGAGGGCGCTGTTACTGAAACCTCAACATATGTATTTTGAGGGCAGTTTAAACATTTAGGTTTCATCTTCACAACCTCAGAAATTACACAAAAAGTCAGAATCCAACAACAAGTCAGAGAGGCGGCTTTTTACTTTCTGCTCCTTTGAGTTTTTCTTCCTGTTTCCTTCCTCCGCTGCAGGCTTTGGTTTTGATTCCTAAACTTTTTGCCAGTTTAATTTATGATGCCACAAGGAGCGCCAGCTTCATGTCATAAATTTAGTTTAGACCCAGCTCGAGGAATAATTAGCAGCCAGAAAGCTTGGGTTCAAATTTGGAGAGTTTGGCAGCAGAGCTGAGTCTCTGGAGGTTTGTAACCAGAGCTGGTGTTATGATACAGTTTCTCTTTCCCTCTCTGTCTGTCTTACTTTCTTCCCTTTTCTCTCTCGATCTAAGCGTCTCAGCATGCAGCTCGGCATGAGGGCGTGATGGATGAACAGAAGTGATTGGATAATATGAGGCTGTCATGGATCACACATAAAATCAACCTGATCCAGTCAATTCGACTAAGCAGCTGAAGGATGTGAGTAACAGCGAGCGGCCGAGCGGCTGCGGCTCAGACGAGGCTCATGAACACGTTTATGTTTGGTTTCATTGTAAAATAAGCCTCACTTTTCTGTGCATTAACAGAGTATACTGTTGTTTCTGCCAGACTGACTTTACATGCAGATCATTTTGAATAAAAACACATAAAGAACCACAAGTCACTTAAATTTGATTTAAAAGGCTACAGCTACACAAGCAGACTGAGAGGTTTAATGTTCATATAACAGCCGAAATCTATGAAATGAATGAATGAATGAATGAATCTATGAAAGGCTTAAAGAAATCTATTTTTGTGCTTTAATGGAGCAGAAATGTAAACTTTGACCTGAGAGAAAATGTAATTTTGTTATAACAAGAAAATAAAGTCTACAGTCATCCCAACATGCTGAGTTTTAGCTGTTTACCGTCTTAGTTTCAGTGTTACCATTCTAACATTTGCTAATTACCCCTAAACACAAAATTAAAATGAACTTTTTTTGAGCAAAACTAATTATATTTACACAAAGCACAGCTGAGGCTGATGGGAATGCTGAAAGTTTTGGACAAAATTAAAATTAACTTTTTTTGAGCAAAACTAATTATATTTACTCATGACAGTTTCTTAAATGGGAGGATTTGATGCTCTTTTGATTGTATAAATGATAGTAAACTGAATATTTTTGGTTCTTGGACTGTTGGTCACACAAAGCAGAAGATGTCACCTTCTAGTCTGGAAAATAATAATCATTTCTCACTAATTCCTTTCAATTTGAAGACAAAAAAATGAATTGAGAAAAAAATCAATAATGAGAATAATTATTTGTTAAAGCCTTGAACAAAATGTCATTGTAGTCTGTCCAACAGTTGTTGAGCTATTTCACTCAGAGGATCAACAAAGTCAGTAGGATTGATCCTCTGAGTGAATGTGGGTACAACATTTAACGGTAGTGCACCTAAAAACTATGAACATGCAGGACATTTGGAGGAAATGTGGTTCATCTTAAGCAGCATGCAGGAAACATTACCTTTGGTTGCATTTCCAAAGTCAAATGAGCAGAGAATTATTTCTGAAATATAACTTGTTGACATTTTTGAGATTGGGACATGCAACAAAGACCCCAGGCCAGAGTCAGAGCAGGGACACCAAGTGCAAACATCTCTAACACATGGAGCTGCTTTGAAGGCAAAGATCATCCTGGAGTTCAAACTTAATGGACCAAAGAACCACATTTTATTCTGCATGATGTCAACAACACAATAAAAAAGATTTAATCTGACATGGTTATCAACAATCTGTCATAAGTCATCATCTTTAGTCTTTTCAGAGATCTGCACATTGGAACAGTTTGTGAGACTCAAGAGTCACCTGTGACAGAAAGTAACTAAGTACATCTAACCAAGTACTGTGCTTAAATGGGAACCACTGGACTAAACTAGCTAACTGTATATAAAGTAGTGTAAACTAGTTTTAAACTACTTTTACTGTAATACTGCATACTACATCACTCATAATACTGCAGTACTTTTACTGTAATACTGCATACTACATCACTCATAATACTGCAGTACTTTTACTGTAATACTACATACTACATCACTATAATACTGCAGTACTTTTACTGTAATACTGCATACTACATCACTATAATACTGCAGTACTTTTACTGTAATACTGCATACTACATCACTATAATACTGCAGTAATTTTATTGTACAGAGGCTCATCAGTAGCAGCATCACATTGTTTCATGGGGGATTTAAGGAGTCTCTTGTCAACCAAAACTATATAATTTAACTTGAAACAGAGATGAAATATTAATATTCACATTCTGATTAAATAATCAGCTGTCAGTCAGTTGTGTAGAATAAATGGTCAACAGTCATATCCTCTGCGTGTGTTCATGCAGTCTTTGTCTGAATGTGCTCTGCAGTCGGCCCGGGCTTTGCCCTGCAACGACAATAATAACTCACAGAGGGTGTGTCGGCTGCACCGCTGATATTTAGACAGACAGGGGTGAGTGATGCTGCTAAACCGCACAGCGAGACAGCGTCTGCCGTGAGGTTAGACCGATAAAATAAAGAGTCAATTTGTTACCCTCCTTTCATAACTGTGAGCCACTGCTTGGAGACGCATCCTGTTGTCAGACCTGCTGGAAACCTGCAGCTGCTGTGTTTATAAAACGTCACACCATAGGAGGAAAAAAGGTTTGTTTAGATGGCGGAAATATAGAATATTCATGGTTTGGCTGGACACGTGCGTCAGTCAGTGGGCCGATATTGTTATTTTTATTATATAATTGGAAATAATAGTCACATTGTCCGCTAATGCAAGAGAGGTTCCACTATAATTAAAGTTACAAAAATAATCTGGGGTGAATTCAGCAGGTGTGAATCCGCGTTTATGTTTCCGATATTCTGTGATGTACAGAAATCTTCCGTCAGCGTGGACCCTATTAGAGAAAACACATCTCAGCAGTCCTGCCTGTGCAGCATTGTCAGACTGAAAACTAAACCCACTGTCTACATATTTGTCTGACCGGGTTCAGTGTTTGTGTATTTTAATGCCTTAGTCAGAATGATATTTTATTCTTTGTTGTTATTTTAAAACACAGTCACAAAAATACGCACTAGACAAAAGCCGAGTTTCTTTCCAAACGGACTTTTCCAACATTTCCAAAAGTGACAGCTACAATTATAACTCCTGGCATATTTTGAAGCCACAGCAGCTACGTGGCTCCTGGGAGGTAAATATCCGTCTGTCCACCACTTTGGTCCAGACTGAAATATCTCAATGACCGTTTGATGGATTATCATGAAATTTGGTACCTTTCATGTTTTCCAGATGATGAATCCTGCTGACGTTGGTCATCTTCCGACTAACCAGGTAGCGCCACCATTCAGGGTAAAATAACGGTTGAATGGATGCAGCTTGGTGCAGACATTAAAGGTCAGATGGACGTTCTGGGTTTTAGTGAAATATCTACACAACCATTTGATAGATTGTCAGGAAATTTCATACCATTCATGGTCACCAGAAGAAGAATCCTAAAGACTTTGCACATCCATTGCGTTTTCCTCTTAGCGCCACAATGAAGTTAACATTTGTGGTTTTAATTTAAATATCTCAACAACTATTTGATGGATTATCATGAAATGTTGCAGCCAATTTGTGTGTGTGAATGAATGTGGGTGTGTCAGTGGTGAGGCACTATGGTTGCTATGGGTTACCTGCACACCTGTGGGCTTGGGTGGTTAATCAGGCAGACAAAGGTTAGATGAGGGAGACACAGCTCAGTAGTGTCAGGGAATCAGGATCAGGGAAGCCACACAGTTTTTCAACCGTGTCTGTGTGTGTGAGAGGGCTGAATGAGTTTTGTATCACCGTCTTAGCATTTTTGTATGAGCTCATTTTTAAGTTTAATTAGCACCCGGCTTTTTGTAGGTGTTTTTTAAAGATGTAAAATTAATAAAGTGTTGAACTTATTGTCAATGGAGGACCTCATTTTTCACACACCACCAGGAGTTGAAAACGACTTCAGATTCCCTCAAGTGGCCCTTTTTTTTTGTTGGTAGCTAAATTGCCACTACATGAAATGTGGTACAGACATTCATGGTCACCAGAGGAAGAGTTCTAATGACTTTGGTGATTATCTGACTTTTCCTGCAGTGCCACCAGCAGGTCACATATTCTGTGAAATCAACATTTTCATTATGGATTGGCAGCAAATGTTTTACAGATATTTATGAATCTAAGACAATGAACCCTACAGAGTTTGACCATCCTCCAAGGTTATTCGTTAGTCGTCATAGAGCAGCAAGGCACACATTAGTAGACACAGACAAAGTGAGGATGCTTTTATATATAATGTCATGAATAGTTTTACTCACTAATTTATTTAAATTTAAATGAAGTCAGTATTTGCTGTGTGCAGCTTTGTCTTTAAAACAGCAGCAGTACTCTTTGGTACATCTGCACACAGTGCTTCAGGTACTCTGCAGGTCAGTTGTTCATCCATCTTGGATAAGTGGATTTGGATGCTTCTGTCTCTTCATGTTAATCCCAGACTGACTCCATGATGTTGAGATCAGGACTCTGTGGGAGCCAAACCATCTGCTGTAGGACTCCTTGTTCTTCATGTTGATGAAGGTAGTTCTTGGGGCCAATCAGATGGCTCCTTGATGGTGTTGCGTTAACAATCTTTATAGTCTCTCCTTGAAAACATTCATAGAGTTGTACTTGGTTGTTTACAAGAAAAGTGATGGAGATAGTTTTGTCAAGAGTGAAAAAAGAGGCTTTAAACCCTGGCTCACCTCCACACAGCTGGTCAATCATGGCGTGAAGTGGGTTTAATTGGCGGATCGCTGGTTTTGGAAAGCCCCAACTAATCCAGTGTTGAAAAGATGTAGAGGTTTATGAAGCTATTTGAGCATTGACAGACATTTCTGACGAAGCATACTGTTACCTTTATGGCCAAATACCTGCAAAACGAATGAAGTCTGTGCTCTTGGTTAATAACATGATGTGAACAATCTCAGACAGTTTTTCCAGGCTGAGTACCGTGTGATAGCTGCTTCTTCTTATTCGCTGGCTGACCTGTCGAAGTCGTGGCACGGCTTAAAAGAAGGTTTTGAACAGCAGCTGAAAGCAGAAGAAAAGCTCCAACTTATTTCCTTGTTTACAGCTCGTTTACAGCTTGTTTTGGTGAAACGTTCCTTTAGGACCCAAATAATTGTCCCTGGTTGCTTCACTTGAGTTACCCCTGACTTCAGCCTCATGTCATCTGCTGCGAGTTAGGATTTGCGTGTACATGTATGCGCTTGTATGTGTGTGTGTGTGTGTGTGTGTGTAATCCTGTGCGTGTTCACCAGGTGTCACACTGTTAAACATCGCTTTGAAACAAACGAGAAGAAGATGGGATTTGTACATCAGGATGTTGGTTTGTGTTTTAAAGGGATTGCGTGCCTTGCGTGACTGTGCGTGTCGCCAGGTGGTTAAACTCATCACATAAACCAGAAACCAAGCAAAGGTTAGAGAGCTGCTACGAGTCTTAAGTGCATACTTCAGATACATACGTAGATGTTTGCGTATTATAAATGAACTAAAATGTTTTTTGTGGGATACATAATCTAATGGTTAGTGGGGTTGGCTGAGTGTGTTTGAGACACATAGACGAGGCAGGAATCCAAGGTTCAAAAATGTAGAGCTGTTTTATTTTCTTTGTGGATTTCCTTTTCAGCGCGTGTGGTTTAAACTGCAAACAGAGAACACAATTATTAACCCATCAAAGAATTCTCAGCAGAAACTGAGTGCCATAAACATACATCATATATTAAATAAGGAAATTCATCTAAAGGGACACACACACAACAATGGCTGAGGTTTCATTAAGGTGAATTGATCGCACCTGAGGGGAGAGCGTCTGATTTCCTCTCAGGCTCAGGTGCGATCATGTGACTCCTGAACGAGGACTTCTTTACACTTTTCTCTCCACAAAATACGAGCACATGAAAATTACATTGAGGTTTTACTCTGTTAGACACAGCGGTCCCTCGGGACAATAAACACACACAAAAGCATAAACATTAAGAAAACATGCTCCAATTTCCCAAAAATGCTAAAATATACAAAAGTAAAAATACAAACAGTAAAAGAAATCCCACAAATATTAAAACACAAACACTGAGCAGCTGGTATTGTTGAAAACAAGAAAAGTGATGTTTGGGATGGATCAGGGGGATGGTGGGACCTCCCGTGCTGTAAGATTACTCACTTCTATCTCCTCAGTCTTTTTAAAGGTGTTATGTGTTAAAATGTTGAGAAATTGCTTCTGATTAGTGTCGTCGGTGGTGAACTGCAGTCAGCTTCCTGTAGCCAGCAGCAGCAGCTCAACACTACTGTGGTTTTATTTGATTCAGCTGTTGTTGCTTTGCACGTAAGTATGAATTAACTAGAAATGAGAATAACCCTTAATCAGTATTGACACTGTGTCTTGTATGGGTACCAGTGTATTTTTCATGCCCGTTGGTAATAATCCCCCAGATATGACAGAGAGGTGCATCGTTATTAATCCATAGACTTCAAATATCAACATTTTGTCTAAAAAAGGCTTTTTTGAGGTTTGTTTGTTCTTTTACTACAAATGTGACAAAGCTGAGGTGTTTCCTGTGAAGTCTGTCTGTGCTAACTGTTTATTCTCAGAGTCACTGTGGAGAGGATTAGGCTACTCCTCGTCCTCCACCTGGCACTGTAGTGGGTGCCGGTTGTTCTTTTGATTTTATTTAAATAGGGACAGTGCGCAATAAAACATTAACCTTGTATAACAAGGACAGATGTATTGCACCAGGTTAAAAGTGTGTATTTTCAGAGCAACAGGTTTTTGTTTTTGGGGTAACGGCCATCAGATTAATGCCATGGCACCAATTTATGCTTTAAGATAGATTTAGAGAAATTTAAATATTGGAGGATCCAATGCTCAATGTTGCAGTTTGGTATAAATTATAAAATAATTCAGTTTTTCAAAAAGAATATAATTAAAATCACCAATAACTACTCTTAACATTTCTCACTATTTAATAAACTGGAACAAATCAACTATTTTCCCATTATGGTAAATGGACTGTACTTAAAAAGCACTTTTGACCACTCAAAGTACTTTTACACTACATGCTACATTCATCCATTCACTCACTTTCATACACTGATGACATTGATGGAGACTAACATTCAGTCTACATTGGTGCAGCCATCAGGAGCATGTTGGGATTAAACATCTTGCCCTAGGACACATCAACATGTGGACTGGAGGAGCCGGGAATTGAACCGCCGATCCTCCGCTCTACCTCCTGAGCCACAGCCACAGCCGCAGCCATTCATGTCAGCATAAATGGGATATTACACTTAAGAAGCCCCCTTCCTCACCACAGGCAATATCACATATCTAGGTATAAACTTCACTTTGTTATTATAAACAACAGAGAATGACTTTAATGGATGACATTACTATTATCGGTCATGGGCTAAATCTCTACTGTAAAGATAATGATATTACCAAAAATCAACTAGCTGTTTATAATGATCCCAGTCCTCCCCACTGTTCAGATGGTTTAACACAGCAGACACACTAATAAATCTCTATTGGAAAAACAAAAAGCCCCAGAATAATGAGCACACTACACAAAAACCAAAAACTCAGAGGAGGCTCGAAGCATCTCACTTCCAGCTATTACCACGCCAACCAACTATAATATATTACCAAATGGATCCACAATCATCATCACTCATGGCTGGATACAGAACAAACAGAAAGCCAAGAAATAGCGATCGAGGATCCACCCCTCCTTAGCAACACTGCTTAAAAAACACAACTGCTTTAAAAACACCGTTAAGTGCCACAACTCTGTCAGCCGGGTGGAAAGTCAATAAAATGACAAACTTCACAATGTCGCCGAGCCCACTTACACCCATCTGACACAACCCAGAATTTCTCGTTAACAAATCACTCGTGGCAGGCACCGAACGGAGGGAAAAAGTCATCTACACCCCATCTTCGAAAATAATACTCGGGGATTCCAACAGTTGGAGCAAAAGTATGGTATTAAGGAGGGGCAGAACTTACAATACACCCGGTTAATGCTTGAAATCAAGGCAAAAACAACCTTCAACCACTAGTCCTACTGGACAGCATCAATGAAACAGCTAAGTCACACAAACCATTGATTCCACCATACCTCCTCCAATAAATAAATCAGCTCCAATAACTGTGTTGAAGAATAATTCAATGTTAAACCATTCACAGAATACACATAACAACACAAGATGCACACAATGTACACTTAACCCTTCTCTAGTCCCTGGGTCTGTTTTGACCGAGAAGGAAAACACAGGCATAGTTTCATTTAAACAAGGCCTACTGACCATCATTCCCATTAATATGTGTAAAACTTGTGGTGATCAGTTGGAATGAAGTTGGCTGAAAAGGTCTAACACATTATTGGGAAGCTTTATAATCAGTCAAATCAGACCGGGTCGCACGGTTGACAGGAAGACAACTGACCAGTACTTCCAGTCCAACACCAAAATAACCCACTAAACTATCACTGTTTGGGTTTGGGACGACTTGGACATACTTAACCCTCACATACTGTTCATATTCTACATCCTCTCAGTTTGTTCTCCTCATAAAAAGTGTCTATACCGTATGTTGAAGCACAGACGTGTTTAGAAAGCATCAATAGTCAATCTGACTGATCAATAAATGTGATTAAACCTTGATTCATGTTTCAGAGAGCAGAGAGACTAAACAGCTCCTATCACACAATATCATGTCCTATTTTACCTCAGACATTAAAATATAACAGACATAATGATAGAAATGTTATTTTCTATGTAAAGGTAAAATGAGCAGAGCTTTCTGGAAGTGTGGGGTTTATTGTAGAACCATTAGAGCCATCAGTCTTCATCCTCATAACTACTATCTGATTAAAACTATTAACTATTCATTTCACTTAAACACATGGACATAGATACAGAGATAATCTGACCCAGAACAGCCTCAATGGACAAATGGCATCTATACAAAAGTAGAACATTTAATATATTGTGCAAAAGTCATGAAACTTCAGAATAAAAGACATTTGGGGTGTTTTTACAGTCAAATGTTAAAAGGGGTCAAATTTGAACAAATCACAACCCCTCTACTGGTTACCATGACGATCATCAAACATCTAAAAGCAGACTCACAGTCACAGCGGTTAAATCTTTGAACCGAAAAGGTGAATCTGGAACAAAACTCTATCTGAACAATTTAATAAAAAGTCTCAAACAAACAAACATCCGTGTGTATTCACATAAACACACAAACACACAAGTGGAAACACTCACAGACACAAACACACAACTAAAGAATAAAATCTGTCTCCCTTCATTGGCTTCTATTCATTTATTTATTTATTTACTTTCTGCTTTATTTGCTCGTTTCTTTCTACCAACCGTCTCTTTGTTTGTTTCACTATTACTGCTACCACAAATATTATTAATGAGTCACATACTTTTATACCCAAACTCTGTTTCCCACACAGCAAACACACATCCTCTCCACCTAAACCCCAACTCTAACCCTAGTTCAACCTTTCTTCTCTATTATTACTTTCTCTTTCTTTCTAATATACTTTTTTTCCCTTCTCTTTATTTGCAATAACAACATTATCTCAATACCAGTATTACTAATGTCACAGTTATTATTATTATTATACTCATACTTATTTATTGTTCTTTATTCTTACTTATTGATGCTTTTCTGTTTAACTGTCTACTTGCTGCTGTAACACTGAACATTTCCCCACTGTGGGACTAATAAAGGAATATCTTATTTATCATTATTATTTACTGTATATATCCTTCTATCTATGTATCTATGTTTGTCCCTTCATCCCAACTGTACCAATCTGATGGGACCGCTTCAGACTGGGCTCATCATACAGGTCCAGTCTGGGTACTGGGGACTTGGTGTACGTTTGAGGAAATCTTATGGAGCTTTTCTACTATACAGTTCTAGCTCTACTCGGCTCGACTCGGCTCAGTTTGGTACCAGGAACGATCTTTTCCATTACTATAGTTCCTCGTCAACATGAGCAGGGTTGTAAACTGCTGTGACTTTGTTTTCTACGCGACACAAACACATAACCAATGGAGGACATGGAGGCGATGGTGTACTTGCTGCTGTATGTGGCTTTCTGTCACACACAAAGCTTCCTTCCTTCCTTCCTTCCTTCCTTCCCTCTGTCCTTCCTTCCTTCCTTCCCTCCCTCTGTCCTTCCTTCCTTCCTTCCTTCCTTCCTGTGTCTTTCTGTCTCACACAAAGCAAAGAGAAGAGAAACGAATCACTGTAACGCTGTTGTTGGTATTTAAAAATGCTGGGTTTGATTCTTGTGTGGGACGGCTCATGACTCTTCCAGTGACAACTCTTCTGACCAATCAGTGGCCAGCAGTCTGATGACGTCACATTTTAGTATCGTCTCGGCTCGCTTGGAACCTCAGCAGAGCAGGTACTAAAACAGTACGAGACACCAGGTACAATCCCTGATGGAAAACGAGTCGAGTCGAACTAGAACTGTATAGTGGTAAAGCTCCATTAGATTCCCTCTCCAAACAGAAAGATGCTCCTGTAGTGGTGGTGGGCCGCTCTGACCCCGAACCCCTAACCTCTTGAGGGTCTGGAGGCAGCGATCACTGAAATACCGTGTGGTCTCGTGAGACACCAGCACAGCACATCTAAAGATCTGTGCGTGCTCTCGCGATATTTCTACGATGTTTCCAGCTTTAGCAGTAGCAGCAGAGTAAAAGCCATCAGGTAAGTGTTATTTTAATAAACTCCTGGTGTACTTACAAACTTTCCAATGCATGGATTTATGAGTAAAGAGTGTATTTGTACTACTGTAGAAGTTTGATAACAATCCAGGCATTATTAGTGGGGTCATTTACCAGATACACAGGTGGTCCCGTTAGCATCTGGTGGTCCCGTTAGCACCTGGTGGTCCCGTTAGCACCTGGTGGTCCCGTTAGCGCCTAGTGGTCCCGTTAGCGCCTGTACTAAGACATTTAGCTGATGGCTCTAACTCCATTATTTTCAGACCAAATGAAAATGAACAGCTGAGGTGGTGTTTAGATAGACTTCTTGGTGTATATGACGCTAGGTCACAATTATACTGAACCATCGTTTTAAGTAAAGACATTAAGGAAGAGGAGAAGAGCTAAAAATTATAATATGAAAAAACAAACAAAGAAGTAAATTGTGTCCCGAGCGGCTCAGTTCCTCCCCGAGCATTTTACACATATTTATATTACTCTCTTTCTTTGTTCCTTTGGTTAGTACTGCCCCCCCATCCCCCCCATCCCCCCGCTCTACTCTTTATATCGTTCCCATAGTAAACCCACCCACGCAGACACACACATGCTTCTTTACTTTCATAAGAGAATCTGACCTAAACAGCCTTTTTTTCTCTGTTATATTGTTGTTATTATTATGCAGCAGCTGTTTTCCCCTTTTTTCTTTTCTTTTTCTTTAGTTTCGGTTACTTTGAGTCTCCGTCTCCTCCTTGTTTGGTACTCGGTCATGTGTGTCCCCGTGACGATCACTGATACTGCAGACTGTAAATACCTTTTCTAATAAATTATCTGTCAATAAATTAAGATTTTTTTTTTGCAAATTGACAATTTTTAACCCAAATATGACTTTGTACTTATTGTAAAAAACAACTTTTTCTGTTTTTTGAATCCCACCCTTTCTGTAAAACAAACTAAAATGAGCCGTTAAATACTCGTAAATGACATGAAACTTTCCAGGAATTTGTTATAAAATTAAAAAACCTGTAAAGTTAAAAATGTGGCTTTCTTGTTCTGCTCTGTATTTAATTCATTTCAACTCATTTAAAAACATTGTATTTCTCACCAAGGGGAAATTTTAGGTGATAAACAAACAAGTTAACAAATACAGTTAATTTACACATAAAAACTACCTAAAATATTAAGAATAGAGTTTAGATATTTAAGTATTAATGACAGTGGCTCGTTTGTTGCTGGCCAACAATATTTAACACTACAGCTCATATTATCTCATATATTAAGAACTTTTACAAACTGACAACCTGGAACTCAAACACGACTTTACACTTATTTAAAAAGCAAACCTTTTCTAATTGGTACCAAATCGAACCCTAACTAACCCCAATCCTTTCTGTAAAGTGTCACAGATTACTTGTTAAATACAGTATGAGTAAACTACATGAACATTTCCAGGAATTTGTTATAAAATTAAAAAAACCTGTAAACTAAATAATTTGGCTTTCTTGTTCTGTATTAAATTAAGTTTGCAAACAAGTAATAATAATAATAATACTAATGCATTTTATTTAAAGGCGCCTTTCTTCACATTAAAAAGAAACAACAATACAAATAAAATATAAAAATAAAGACAATATAAAAGTGACACAGCGATTGACATCAGATGGAAAGGACAGGTTTAAACAGATTGTTTTGAGTTGTGATTTGAATGAATCGATGTTTCTGAGTTGGGGTGGTAATGTACGCAGATACAATTATTATACAAAAATGACAAATATGATGTTAGAAAGAGTTTAAATACACAAGTATTAATAGCAACACCACAAAGGCTCATATTATTATTATCTCATATTTATAAGACATTTTGCAGATTGACAGGAACTTAAATATGACTTTGTTCTTATTATTAAAAGAAACAGAACAAAAAAAACTACATTTCAAATTGCACCAAACCCTTCCTGTAAAATATCACAGATTATTATAAATGTAGATAACATTAAAATGTCCAAGAATTTTTGCTTTTTGCTCTTTATTAAATTAAGTTTGTAAACAAGTTAACAAATACAATTAATTTACACATAAAAATGACAAATCTGACGATGTTATAAAGAGTTTAATACACACAGATTAATGCCGGCGGCTCGTCCATCAGCAGAAACTCTGATTATTATATCAAAGTTTATTTATCAGACTTTTGCTTTTTACTGTTTCTGTTCACAAACGTCTTCTTCTGCTGTGTGTTTTATGTACAGGCGATGTGAAACTCTTTCCAGATGGGATTTTAAAGTTAAAGTACATCATGTGAGGAAGGGTGGGGTGGGGGGGGGTCGGTTATAATCTCATATACTTATACGCACAAACATCTATTTCCTGTCTGTCCGTCCTGGGAGTCTGATCCTCCTCTGTTGCTCTTCTTGAGGTTTCTTCCATCTTTTCTCTGTTAAAGTTTCTTTTTTTCTTTTCTTTTTTTTTTCATGGGGAGTTTTTCTTTCTTTATTATAACCGAGGGTCTCAGAATAGAGGGACGTTGTATTACTGTACACATTGTAAAGCTTCCCGAGGTGAATTTATGATTTGTGATATAAATAAAAAAACTGACCCGACTCTCTCTTTTTTTATATATAGCGTTTTTTTCTCTTTTTGTGTTTATTTTCTCTTTTTTTTTCTATGTGGTATTTTTGATATTTGTTGCATTTCTCTTAATGATTGTGTTTTCACTCTTCTTCTGTGTTTGTCTTCTTTTTTGCAGCTGTTTCTCGTTTTCGGAGTTTCATTTCTCTCTTCATGTTTTTTGTTTTCACTTTTGTATGTTTTTCAGTGTTTTGTCGCATTTTGGTTTCTTTAATGTTTCTGCTTTTCAGTATTTTTTTTTTTTTTGTCTTTTGAGGGAGAGGCAGAGGAGGAGGAGGAGGAGAGGGCCACTGCAGTATTTAAAGAAAACATACACAAAATCTGTTCATTCATTTTTTTAAACAGTTTATTTCCTCCGTTTATCTCTCATGGACAAAGCAGCCTCACCTCGCTTCTTCTTAGAAATCAGTACATGAGGAGCTCCTTCTTCCTTCTTTTGCTCTTTACGTGAAATGTTTAAGCAGTTAAAAGCTCCATTGTGCCCTGATCTGCCCCGCTCTGCGACAGAACTCCTGCTCCCCGTCTTGTGGTTTCTGGGCCTCGGTAATTGACTTGAAACTGAACCCAGAGCCAGCGAGCGTGCTGCTGTATTTACTGCCTGACCAGATGCTCTTCCAGTGCCCCCTTTAGGCTAATATAAGCCAGGGCCCTCCTTGTGGAACAAATTGAGAACATCCAGTCCGTGGCGAGGAGTTTACAGGTTGCAGGTGGGCCAAACAATGTGACACGGATCACTGCGAGAGTCTGTTTATTAGTTTCTTCATCGCTCACAGGAAACGCTCCCCGAGGTGGAGAACGAGTTAACTCCAGGCTCCTCTGACACGGAGGAGAGGAGAAGAGGAGGGAGAGGAGGAGACGAGGGAGAGGAGAGGAGAGAGGAGAGAGGAGAGAGAGGAAGGATAAGAGGAGGAGACGAGACGAGGGAGAGGAAGAGAAGGGGGAGAGCACTGAGACGGAGGAGAGGAGGAAAGAGGAGGAAAGAGAAGGAGAGGAGGGAGAGGAGGAGAGGAGAGGAGAGAGAAGAGGAGAGGAGCAGAGGAGAGAGAGGAGGAGAGGAAGAGAGGAGGGAGAGGAGGAGAGAGAGGAGAGGAGGGAGAGGAGGAGAGGACATGAGTTGAAGAGGGGAAGAGAGGAGGAGAGGAGGAAGAGCGGGATAGAAGGAAGAGGAGGAGAGAGAGGAGGGAGAGAAGGAGGGAGAGGAGAGCGCTAAGATGGAGGTTCAAACATGGAAACTGTGACAGGTTTGGGTTCGGTGGGTGAACTGTAAACCTTTGACCCTCGCAGCGAGCGCAGAGCAGCGAGACGCTTCTGAGGACGAGGAAAAAAACAAACACAGGGTTTGGGTTGAAATGCAGAGAGAGGAACAAACGTGAAGTCAGAGTGTTCTGTTGTTGTTTTGAAGGAAGATGTTTCCTGGTCTGCGGCCGTCATCGTGTGTCAGAGTTTATTTGACGACTCGACTGATTCACGAAAATACTTCAAATATTAGTTAGTCTCCATGAGGTTCAGTTTAAATTTAAAGGGTTAAAATGTGAAAATAAACGTATGAATAACTTCACACATTCTTTTTTTGTGGACCCAGCATCAAATTTCTGCTTTTAATCCATTTAGAGAGAATATATTAGAGGATTATGGTAAAAATGTCTAAGTGGTGTAACCATAAAAACTTCAACTAGCTTAAAAACATTAAATAGTCAATAAAACACCATATCAACTAGTTAGGCATGATCTTACATTATAACTTTTATATTCAATAAAGCTAATGGAATACTATTGTTCTAAATATTTAGTGAATTATATTTGTAATTGTAATTATGTTATTATGTAATTATTAATATAAGTCCACTTAAACACACTGTAGGTGATAAAATATTTAATATTTATCATTCTTTTGTGGTTACACCATTTGACATTTTCAGGAGCATTCAGTCTTACTTTTACTTACGTAAAAAATGGTGCAAATGTGATTTAAATGATATAAAACCAACAAAAATACTAAATGTACATTTTAACAAACCTGATGCTGCTTTTAAATCTAGTTTAACTGATTTATGATTTGCTCATCTTACCGACTCTTATTTGTCTTTGACCCTGTTAAGACATTTTAGGAAGTTTTATTTCCGGGCCTTAGAAATCACCTGTGATGCAGACAAGCATGAAAAAGACCAAAAAGTTCTGTTTGAGATTAAATCTGATGTCTTGCAGTAATATGAACAATATGAACAATATCACATTAAAGATGACATGATTAAAAAGCAGGAAATGATGATGACATGTATCTGGTTTGTTTTTGGCAGAAGAACAAACTTAATGGGAGCAAATCTTTTAAGTTTCTTCCTTGAAGTTAATATTTTAAATGATTTATGAAACCGTGATAGATTTATAATAAAAATAACCAAACCAGGAATTAAAAGAAGAATCATGGATTATTAAAGTTGGAGCCATGACATTAAAAACTGAGGCGGTTTGAAAGCAGCACAGAGCGGGTTGTGTTGTGTTAGGTTGTGTTGGGTTGTGTTGGTTTGTGTTGGATTGTGTTGGGGTTGTGTTTGGTTGTGTTAGGTTGTGTTGGGTTGGGTTTTGTAGGGTTGTGTTGGGTTGTGTTGGGTTGTGTTTGGTTGTGTTAGGTTGTGTTAAATTGTGTTGGGTTGGGTTTTGTAGGGTTGTGTTGGGTTGTGGTTGTGTTTGGGTTGTGTTGGGTTGTGTTGTGTTGTGTTTGTGTTGGGTTGTGTTGTGTTGTGTTGTGTTTGGTTGTGTTGGGGTTGTGTTGGGTTGTGTTGGGTTGGGTTGTGTTGGGTTGTGTTGTGTTGAGTTGGGTTGTGTGGGGTTGTGTTTGGGTTGTGTTGTGTTTGGGTTGTGTTGTGTTGTGTGGGGTTGGGTTGGGTTGTGTTGTGTTGTGTTGGGGTTGTGTTGGGTTGTGTTTGGGTTGGGTTTTGTAGGGTTGTGTTGGGTTGTGTTGGGTTGTGTTGGGTTGTGTTAGGTTGTGTTAAATTGTGTTGGGTTGGGTTTTGTAGGGTTGTGTTGGGTTGTGGTTGTGTTTGGGTTGTGTTGGGTTGTGTTGTGTTGTGTTTGTGTTGGGTTGTGTTGTGTTGTGTTGTGTTTGGTTGTGTTGGGGTTGTGTTGGGTTGTGTTGGGTTGGGTTGTGTTGGGTTGTGTTGTGTTGAGTTGGGTTGTGTGGGGTTGTGTTTGGGTTGTGTTGTGTTTGGGTTGTGTTGTGTTGTGTGGGGTTGGGTTGGGTTGTGTTGTGTTGTGTTGGGGTTGTATGTGGGTTGTGTTGGTTTGTGTTTGGGTTGTGTTGGGTTGGGTTGTGTTGGGTTGGGGTTGTGTTGGGTTGTGTTTGGGTTGTATGTGGGTTGTGTTGGGTTGTGTTGGTTTGTGTTTGGATTGTGTTGGGTTGTGTTGTGTTGGGGTTGTGTTGGGTTGTGTTGTGTTGTGTTTGGGTTGGGGTTGTGTTGTGGTTGTGTTGGGTTGTGTTGGGTTGTGTTGGGGTTGTGTTGTGTTGGATTGTGTTGGGGTTGGATTGTGTTGGGTTGTGTTTGGGTTGTGTTGGATTGTGTTGGGTTGTGTTGTGTTGTGTTGGATTGTGTTGGGTTGTGTTGTGTTGTGTTTGGGTTGTGTTGGGTTGTGTTAGGTTGTGTTGGGTTGTGTTGGGTTGTGTTGTGTTGTGTTGTGTTTGGGTTGTGTTGGGTTGTGTTTGGGTTGGGGTTGTGTTGGGTTGTGTTTGGGTTGGATTGTGTTGTGTTGGGTTGTGTTGGGTTGTGTTTGGGTTGTGTCGTGTTGGATTGTGTTGGGGTTGTGTTGGGTTGTGTTTGGGTTGTGTTGTGTTGTGTTGGGTTGTGTTGTGTTTGGGTTGTGTTGGGTTGTGTTGTGTTGGGTTGTGTTGGGTTGTGTTTGGGTTGTGTTTGGTTGTGTTAGGGTTGTGTTGGGTTGTGTTTGGGTTGTGTTTGGGTTGTGTTGGGTTGTGTTGGGTTGTGTTGGGTTGTGTTTGGTTGTGTTGGGGTTGTGTTGGGTTGTGTTGGGTTGTGTTGTGTTGGGTTGTGTTGGGTTGGATTGTGTTAGGGTTGTGTTGTGTTGTGTTGGGTTGTGTTGTGTTAGGGTTGTGTTGTGTGGGGTTGTGTTGGGTTGTGTTTGGGTTATGTTGTGTTGTGGTTGGGTTGTGTTTGGTTGTGTTGGGTTGTATGTGGGTTGTGTTGTGTTGGGTTGTGTTTGGGTTGTGTTGTGTTAGGGTTGTGTTGTGTGGGGTTGTGTTGGGTCGTGTTGGGTTGTGTTGTGGTTGGGTTGTGTTTGGTTGTGTTGGGTTGTATGTGGGTTGTTTTGTGTTGGGTTGTGTTTGGGTTGTGTTGGGTTGGGTTGTGTTTGGGTTGTGTTGGGTTGTATGTGGGTTGGGTTGTGTTGTGTGGGGTTGTGTTGGGTTGTGTTAGGGTTGTGTTGTGTTGTGTTGTGTTGTGTTGTGTTAGGGTTGTGTTGTGTTGGGTTGTGTTGGGTCGTGTTGGGTCGTGTTGGGTCGTGTTGGGTTGTGTTGTGTTGGGTTGTATTGGGTTGTGTTGTGGTTGGGTTGTGTTTGGTTGTGTTGGGTTGTATGTGGGTTGTGTTGGGTTGGGTTGTGTTTGGGTTGTGTTGGGTTGGGTTGTGTTTGGGTTGTGTTGGGTTGTATGTGGGTTGGGTTGGGTTGTGTTGGGGTTGTGTTGAGTTGTGTTGGGTTGTGTTATGTTGTGTTGTGTTTGGGTTGTGTTGTGTTGTGTTTGGGTTGTGTTGGGTTGTGTTGTGTTGTGTTTGGGTTGGGTTGGGTTGGGGTTGTGTTGGGTTGTGTTAGGTTGTGTTGGGTTGTGTTGGGTTGTGTTAGGTTGTGTTGGGTTGTGTTACGTTGTGTTAGGTTGTGTTAGGTTGTGTTGGGTTGTGTTGGGTTGGGTTGGGTTGTGTTGGGTTGTGTTAGGTTGTGTTGTGTTGTGTTGTGTTGGGTTGTGTTTGGGTTGTGTTGTGTTGGGGTTGTGTTTGGGTTGTGTTGGGGTTGTGTTGGGGTTGTGTTATGTCGTGTTTGGGTTGTGTTGGGTTGTGTTTGGGTTGTGTTGTGTTGTGTTTGGGTTGTGTTGGGTTGTGTTTGGGTTGTGTTTGGGTTGTGTTGTGTTGTGTTGTGTTGTGTTGTGTTTGGGTTGTGTTGTGTTGGGGTTGTGTTTGGGTTGTGTTGGGGTTGTGTTATGTTGTGTTTGGGTTGTGTTGGGTTGTGTTATGTTGTGTTTGGGTTGTGTTATGTTGTGTTGGGGTTGTGTTATGTTGTGTTTGGGTTGTGTTGTGTTGTGTTTGGGTTGTGTTGGGTTGGGGTTGTGTTAGGTTGTGTTGGGTTGTGTTAAGTTGTGTTGGGTTGTGTTTGTGTTGGGTTGGGTTGTGTTTGTGTTAGGTTGTGTTGGGTTGTGTTAGGTTGTGTTGGGTTGTGTTTGTGTTAGGTTGTGTTGGGTTGTGTTAGGTTGTGTTGGGTTGTGTTTGTGTTGGGTTGGGTTAGGTTGTGTTGGGTTGTGTTAGGTTGTGTTGGGTTGTGTTAGGTTATGTTGGGTTGGGTTGGGTTGTGTTTGGGTTGTGTTGGGTTGTGTTTGGGTTGTGTTGGGTTGTGTTTGGGTTGTGTTGGGTTGTGTTGTGTTGTGTTGTGTTTGTGTTGTGTTGTGTTGTGTTGTGTTGTGTTGTGTTTGGGTTGTGTTGTGTTGGGTTGTGTTTGGGTTGTGTTGGGTTGTGTTGTGTTGGGTTGTGTTTGGGTTGTGTTGGGTTGTGTTGTGTTGGGTTGTGTTTGGGTTGTGTTGTGTTGTGTTGGGTTGTGTTTGGGTTGTGTTGTGTTGGGTTGTGTTTGGGTTGTGTTGTGTTGGATTGTGTTTGTTGTGTTTGGGTTGTGTTGGGTTGTGTTAGGTTGTGTTGTGTTGTGTTGGTTGTGTTATGTTGGGGTTGTGTTGGGTTGTGTTAGGTTGTGTTGTGTTGTGTGTGGGTTGTGTTTGGGTTGTGTTGTGTTGGGTTGTGTTGTGTTGTGTTGTGTTTGGGTTGTGTTGGTCGCTTCCTGTTGATGACTCTGCTGGTTGAGCTAACGCAGGACTCTGCAGCTTCTCTCTGCTCACTAAATCATCTGCTGAGTGTTTGTTTTATTTCTGCTTTAGAAGCTAACCGCCATGAAACTATCGGAAAATAAGTCTTACTTCTCTCCTTCGCTCTCTGGGCTCGCTCGCACTCTTCCCTTTTTTTCTCTCACTCTTTATTAAAAAAGAGCAAAAAGGAGCCAAAAGCAAAACCCAAGTTTACTTTTAACGTTAATATCAGAACTTCCTTGTTTTATGAATCTGGTGTCAACATATTGAAACGGACACACACACATTTCACGGCTGTCTGGATCATTCCTGGGAACATATTTCCAAAACTTCCACGTTTTGGACTGACATTTGTCTCAGTCTGGTACAGATTTAATGGCATTTTTATATATATAGTACATCTATATATAGTATATATCTACATAGTATATTATAGTATATATCCAGTACTGTGCAGGCACTTAAAGTAAAGTGAGGATGCCTTTAACAGTAATGATATAAATAGTTTTCATTAATCAATTAACTTGATGTAAAGTTGAGTAAATTCCATTGAAGGACAATAAACTATCTATCTATCTATCTATCTATCTATCTATATAACACGCTCATATGTATACACTACTGCTTAAGAAGTGGAGAACTCCTCATCTTTGCAGTTTTCATTGAAATTTAAGTTCAAGTCTGGTGAGAAACCATAAATGGTAAAAAGGTGAGCAGTAAACTGTCAGAGGAAACTAAAACTTTAGGTTCCTGAAAACCTACAAATTATATAAATTTCTGCATGATCAAAAAGGCCTTTTTATTAACACCAACATAACATTTCATGGAGGAATGGAGGTAAATGAAGCCTTAAATGTGGATGTAAACATTTCCTGCAGGTGAAAACATTGGACGGTAGTTTTAACACATTACAAACATCTGATCCCTGCAGCAGATTAATGTATGTGATGTTTCTTTAAGGTGAAGTTAACTGAAAACAGCAGCTCTGTTTAACAACATGCAGACTTTTAAGGTGCCGGCTGGAGAAAGATGTACATTAACATTTAATGCAAACAGCTAAATGATCATGAAGCCGCATCACGATGAGCAATAAGTTTGTTCCTGTTTAAACATCCGAGGCTTGAAAGACGTTCGGTTTACGGCTTTCACTGTTAAGCTGCCGCAGTGTCAAGTGTCCGAACGCTGAGAGGGTTGATCCTGGAGAGAAAGAGCTCCTTCTCTTGGCCAGAGAGGCCTCGCTTTTCCACCTGAGCCACAGGTGTTTGCTTAGCATGCCTGTGGTTTGGAGCGGCTGCTGCTCCGTCATTTACCTTCAGCCTGGAAATGTTGACTTAGAGCGCTGCTGGGAGAGAAACCCCTAATAAACCCTGCCCTGTGTGTGTGTGTGTGTGTGTGTGTGTGTGTGTGTGTGTGTGTTACATGATGATGATGATGATGATGGTGGTGATGATTGTAGCCTATCACCTTCCACAGCCCCCCTCCTCTCTTTTCCTTTGACGCACTGTGGAAATGTGTGGATGTGGAAACGAGCGCAGGCGGAGCGGAGAAACCTGATGATGAGAAATGACAGCGTGTGTGTGTGTGTGTGTTCAGTGTGTCTGTGCAGTGCGTGTGTGTGTGAAGTGTGCAGTGTGTGTGCAGCGTGTGTGTGTAGTGTGTGTGTAGTGTGTGTGCAGCGTGCAGTGTGTGTGTGTAGGGTGAGCAGTGTGTGTGAGCAGTGTGTGTGAGCAGTGTGTGTGTACAGTGTGTGTGTGTGTGTGCAGCATGCAGTGTGTTTGCAGCGTGTGTGTGTGTGTGCAGTGTGTGTGTGTGCAGTGTGTGTGTGTGTGTGTGTGTGTGTGTGTGTGTGTGCAGGTGTTTCAGTGTTGTCACAGAGGGGCAGAATCACAGTGATTCTCCTCCAGGAAAGAAACGCTGAGCTCATCACTTTTAAATCTTTGTGCTTTTGAACATTTGTTCCTGATGTTTGGAGGAAACTTGACGTGATGATTCTCACGAACTACCTGCAGCTTATTTATTTATTTCATCTACGTTATGGATCCCAGATAGGACTTTGTTTATTTGGGTGATTGAAATCAAGCGACCAACGTGTTGAGACTGAAGTACTTTAAAGTTCCAGCAGCCGCCAACTGGCTCAAAAAGCCTCAACGTCTCTCTAGAACTACGACGTCCATCATCTTCATCTGTTTTTTTTATTATAGTCCCAACCTCTAAGTTCAGACTCTTGTGGTGATTTATTATATTTATTATACACAGTCTATAGATTATATGCTTCCATCTGTCAGATTATCAAAATCATTTCACTCACTCAACTTGTGGACAGGACAGACCACAGCAGTTGCCACGGCGACTGCATTTTCCATATAAACACGACGACTTTGGACAATCAGACACCCGCAAACTACTTTAATAAGAAACTGCTGCCTATAGAAGACTTTAAATATGGTTTAAATGAATGACATGTTTTTATTGATTAACTTTCACTTGAGTCAGATTTAGTTTGTTTAACGCTGTTAGAACAAAGATTTGTTTTCTTACACACAGCTCTGCTCTGTTTGACATGTTTCATCTATGTATCAGTCTTAAAGTCATGTGACTAAACATGGGGTTGTTGTAGTGGAGCTAAGCTTAGCATGTTTATATAAATGCTGTTTAAATATATTAATATCTCTGCTCAGCTGAATATATGACAGGTGTATCAGAGTCAAATAGTCTCCATTAAAAATGATGTGAATCAGCTGTTAGCAGCTCCTGTTTGCAGAGTATCACGATGAACAGACGACTATCACTGCTCACTGAGATACTGAAGACTTAATCATGTTCTAAAGCCTATTTCCTGTTTCTAAGATGAGTTATGGAGGTTTACTGGCGTGGTCATGTCTGTATTAGTTTGAGTTTCACCCCTTTGGTTCCATATTTTTGCTTTATGGATTAAATATGATGTCACCACGTCTCTTATTGGATGCTTCCCCTCCTGCCTGTCTGAGATAATGATTGGCCTGAAGTCACATGACCCATCTGCGTAGATCACCCATTGGCTGAAACATGTCTGGATGCACATTATTGTTTTTTTTTTGTATATTTATATAATGTTTTAAATACTGTTGGTAATTGGTGCTGTTTATCGATACTCAATGCTTTTAAGCCGGTATCGACTGAAATAAATCAATACCTATGTAATATCTAAAAGTCTCCCGTTTAACGATACCTGCAGTCGATCCTTATTGCACCCAGAACTAGAAAATATGACTATCTCTATGAACATGCTCACAGCCAATCAATGCAAGCGTTCTTGTATTTAACGCATCATGTGATTGGTCCACTGCCACAGCAGCTACGACCCGTCTGTGGTGGTGAAGTCGTGGTGAATTTGAGTTAGCACGCTTAGCAGTTCAGCAGCAGTGGAGAACTGCACTGTGTTCACTAAGCCAAGTGGACACAGCACACAACGTTACTTCAGGTCAGATTAATAGTTAACAGACTTAATGCTTCTTCTTTTGTGTTTTAAATGAAAATCTCTTTGGTCATGCTGTAGTGGGAGGGGTTGGTGTGTTGGTTTGCTAACTTTTCTCTGTAGTGACTTTCAGCAGAATATCTATGCACAAACACACACATAGTGTGTGTGATGGATGCTGTGACCCACATGTTGATTTCGAACATTTTATATTTAATAAATCAAATCATTTAGATGTGGAGGAGTGGTGGCATTTTATGTAATTTAATGCTTCTATTCACATGATGAGTATCTCAGTTAGTATCAGTATCACTTTAAGGGTTCTTGGGTTGGTGCTTATATCATCTCCTTTTAAAGGATACCCAGCTCTACTTGTATTGTGTTTTAGCTCCAATTTACCTGTCTGATCTTTTAGTGGCACATGTACTACCACCAGGCGGGGAGTTCTGGTCCTCTGAAATGAGTCCAACCAGGAAGTAACTTAGAGCTGCATTCTATCAAAAGGCCACCAGGGGGCGACCGTCTCTATACAAGTCAATGGAGAATTCACCAACTTCTCACTTGATTTCTAACCTCAGTAAACGTTTTCAAAATGTGTTTATGGTCTCAATCGCTAGTTTAAAGCCTTCTTCAATGCAGTATGATGTTCATTTGGGACATTTTGGCCTCCCTGATTTTATATGTGACGATAAAGCAGGGTATGCATTAGGGGGCGTGGCTACGTCCTGATTGACAGGTTGATTGACCAATGTCCTCGAGATCCAGCCCTCGCAACCATAGCACCCTCCCCGCTCTGCCCCATGACCCCGCCTCATGCCCATATAAGTAGAATCTGTGTTTTTATTTTTCCCAGCATGCACCTGAAATTTTCAAGATGGCGCTGCCTAGATTAGAAACTATTGGCTTCCGAGCAGCAGTCCACAAACCAATGGGTGACATCACGGATGTTGCGTCCATTTCTTTTATACAGTCTATGTCTACCACGCACTCTCAGGTCTGCTGACCGGTTGCTTTTAGTTGTGCCCAGATCCAGGTTAAAGCTCAGGGGAGACCGGACCCCCAAACTCTGGAACGAGCTGCCTCTGCACATCAGACTGTTTTTAAATTGTGTCTTAAACCACACGCTTTTAACTGAGTATGAGAGTTTGTCATTTCTGTCTGTTTCCACCAGTTTGTGTTCTTGCTGTGTGATGATGATTGTACAGCACTTTGGTCATCGGCTGTTGTTTTAAATGTGCTTCATTAGTACATTTGATTTGTTTTATGACCCTGATGAAGGCTGCAAGCTGGAGCGCAGCAGTCGATTATTAAAGTTGTTCTATGTTACAAGTGTTTCTGCAGCTTTGACTTTTTAAGGTTTATTAGAAGCAGAACTAATGACATCCTGTATTAGTGTAAATCACACTGGATCTATTAATATGATTCAGTATGAGACCAGATCAGAGAGCAGGTCGATCCTGTTCTCATGTCTCTCTCTTACAAAATAAAGCTTGATCTCAATGAGACTTCCTGAATAAATACAGCTTCATAATAATAATAATCATAACGATGTTTTTCATGTCTGAGTCATGAGTTACGAGGGTCACTGCTGAGTTTGTGCAGAGCGGAGATGAAAGTCCTAACATGTGTTTTAATATCTAAATGTTTGACTTGCTTAAAGCCAAACTGTTATCTAATTTAATCTCAACTTTAAATGTTTTTTTCGCTCCAAAAATGATTCAAGAACTCGAAGCTCACAGCGAGATGCTCAATAACATTAAATTAACTTTCACCTTTAAACTTACACTTCTCTTCATCCTCGCTCCTTCTTCTGCTTCACCTTCACCTGTCTGACCCCCCTCCTCCCCCTCTCCCACCCCCCGCACCACATGGCCCTTGTATTACCTGGCATGCAAACGCAGCAGTTTATTTTCATGGGGGATACGTTTTCTAGCGGCGCGTGCCAGAGACAATATTATGCTGGAAATATACAGGTATTAACTGTTAAGATTTCAAATGGTCAAATAAACTGGAGTTGCTGAGCTCTGGCACGGACCAACAGAGAAGAGATTGTGTGTGAACGGCTCGCTGCTAATGAAACACGTGAGGGGGCGAGGAGGAGGGGGGGGGCTGCTCAATCACTAATAATTACCCCTCCCTCCTTCCCTTCATTCATCCATCCATCCATCCATCCATCCGTCCTCCCCATCCGTCCATCGCTCCCTGTGTCTGCCCCTCTCTGGCTCCGGGTCCAGGTGATTTCCAAGCAGCTCTCTCATTTATCTTCCCCGCCTTTGATTTCAATGTGACATTCATTTCACGCTCATTTCCTCTCGGCCTCTCTCGCTCCGCGGCTGCCGAGGTCGTCAAGGCCGGCCTTTCATACGCGGCTCGGAGCCACTAAACAGTCTCTTATGCTCTGACCTTTAGCAGGCGGCGGGCTGCAGGGACAAACGGCGGCTCAGCAGGGCGTAAATGATGATGGATCTGTTCTGGCAAACTTCGGGGTTGAGTTACGCAGGAGCGGCCGCAGTTTACATCTGGCTGCATGCGCCGGGCTGCAGATCTGTTTCTGCACAGAGATACTTAATGACTCTCCGGGGGTTCAAAGATTAATTGCCGGGCTGTTAATTAAGAGTTAATTACAACGTTAAATAAACTATTAATTTAAAAGATATATGCAGTTACTGTGCTGCTGCTAAACATTTACATTTAGAAGGAAAATAAAAGCTTTTCTTTCTTCCATTTCCTGTTTTGTGTCGTAACTTTATCACTGACTGCAGAGGAAACCCTTTACTATAAGTTCCTGTTTTTAGCATTTAAAGACAGGATATGAACATTTAAAAACTTTAAACATTGTTTATTTTGTTCGGATTATTATTTGTTGCTCTGCTGCAGAATAAATCAGAAACCTCCCTGATGAAAAATGCATCACAGATAAGAATCTAAAAACTTTTGCACAACACTATATGTGTGTGTTGACTGTGTGTATATATATATATAGTAGGGGTGGGGGGGGCGGGGGCGATACAGCATAATATCACAATATTTTGCACGACAATACTGTATCGATACATGAACGCTAAGTATCGATCTTTTATTGTAGACATTGCAAATAGACATAATTTACAGGTGAAACAAGGTGATGAATCGCAATATATTTATAATCACAGTAATGTCGTATCGTGGAGCCTCTGGTGATTCCCATCCCTAGTTTATATTATATATAACATTTACAGTAGATGTTGCATTTGCTATAATCTCAGAGTTGAATATTAACAAGCAGAACTTTTCACAGTAGTTAATATATTTAGCTTTAGCTCTTCATCATAACCATCCATCCAATACAATAAACCACAAATGTTAATCAGCAGTGATGCTTTGAGCTAAATGCTAACGTTAGCAAGCTAACCATAGCCCTGTTTCCACTGCAGGAACGTTGGGGTGATTTTACGGGGTCGTTGGTGCATCGTGTCTCCGTAGCAGAAACTTCCACGAAGAACAATCTCCCAGAAGTCTTACGGGGCTAAATGAGTCCCCGCCTTGAGGTCAATACTCAAACACGACAGCTAAGTTACAGATAACAGAATTAAAACAGAGCTGATCAGACGACTCTGCTCTGAGGTTACGTAGCTGTAAACACATATAAGGACATTATAAGATAAACTGTCAAGAGTTATAACCTCTATAAACATATTTCATTATATCTGTTTGTACACCAACATGTCGTAACTGTGAGCTGTGAATAATTAATTCAACATAAATCCCTTTTGATTCAGTGTTATAAAACAATAAACTATAATAACCTTCAAGGTGATTTTACTTTTAAAAAGCTGGATAGTTATTATATTACATGTTTGTTTTTATTTTTTACAATATGCACTAACTTCCACATCAATGTTTGCTGATATTGTTTGATGTGTTGTTGGAGTTACTTTGTATGAATTACAACTATAAATTAAAACGTGTGTTTAACAAATGAACATACGAACATAAATGAACTCAGTTATTGATGTTTACAACCTCTGAATCTAAAACCAATCCAGATACATTAAGATTAAAGTTTTATGATATTTAAACCAACCGAGTGTGTTTTGGGTCTCGGGTCGGGTTCGGACCACCTGTGAGGGGTTCGGGGTAAAGTCTGTGCCGTTCTTTTCTGTTCTGAGCATAACTCAGTTAACTTCATTTGTTTGTTTGGATCTGTTTTAGCTCCGAGCTGCCGTCTCCCAAAGAGTCTGAAGACACAAATCTGGATTATTCACTTCACGACAACAAAGGCCCGAAGCGTGCGAAGGTTCAGACGAAACCACAGAAACCTGTTTATGAGCGAGGCTTTTCAAAATAAAACACAAACATCAAGTCAGTTTGAGATTCAGATCATTCCACAGAGACGAAAACATGCAGGAACCATTATGATCTGTTAGTGTTACCAATCAGTCACTCAATCAATCAGTCAACCTATTTATCTATCAGTCAATCTATCTATCAGTCAATGAGTCAAACTGAGGAAATGAAGTCATAACTCTCATGAATCTGCAGTGAGTTAAGATAAAGTTAAGAATACCCAAATACAATAAAAGGTAATAAAACATTGCTAAAATATAATAAAGATGTGATAAAAAGTCAGTATAAAATAAAAACAGGAATGTGAGGAGGAGTAATGAAAGGAAAACAAAGTACAAATTTAAAAATAATAAAACAAGTAAAACGTGATGAACTAAAACCGGACATAAATAAAATATCAATAAATAATCAATAATTAAGAAGCAATGCTCACCATTAAGAGTTAAATACATATTAAGAATCAAAATAAGACATGAAAACTTAAAAACAACCATAATAAATATTTTCTAAAACATGAGATTTAACTCTCATATGATGATGATGATGATGATGATGATGATGATGTCATTCATTGTACATGTAGATACACACATATATTACACTACATTACATATCATTACTATTCTTTTAGTATTTTAATCTCTTACTTTCACATAAACTCTTCTCAGCTCGGTTTCTAATTATCCTTCATATAAACTCTCTGATACCTCCATCAGTCAGTTGATTTAGTCTCTCTGTGTCACTATTAAATAAACCATAATAAATAAATAAATAAATAAAGTATATAGAGTGTTGTATTTACTTGGATCATACAACCAAATAATTTTACATGTGAGTTTATAAATTAAATTAAAAGTATCTGGAGTCATGTGATCATATCTTCTGACTCATTCACTCAGCAGCACTAAACTCAGTTTATCTTAATTCACTTTAATATTTAACTTTATTAAATCATATTTCAGCAGCTCTGCAGTAAAGTCTGTATCTGAGTCACATGAAGCTGTGAGTGAAGGAGCACAGCGCCTCCTGCTGTCAGTGAAGGAGCACAGCGCCTCCTCCTGTCAGTGAAGGAGCACAGCGCCTCCTGCAGGCAGTGAAGGAGCACAGCGCCTCCTGCTGTCAGTGAAGGAGCACAGCGCCTCCTCCTGTCAGTGAAGGAGCACAGCGCCTCCTGCTGTGAGTGAAGGAGCACAGCGCCTCCTGCAGTCAGTGAAGGAGCACAGCGCCTCCTGCAGCTGTGAGTGAAGGAGCACAGCGCCTCCTGCTGTCAGTGAAGGAGCACAGCGCCTCCTGCTGTCAGTGAAGGAGCACAGCGTCTCCTGCTGTGAGTGAAGGAGCACAGCACCTCCTGCAGTCAGTGAAGGAGCAGAGCGCCTCCTCCTGTCAGTGAAGGAGCACAGCGCCTCCTGCAGCTGTGAGTGAAGGAGCACGGCGCCTCCTGCAGTGAGTGAAGGAGCACGGCGCCTCCTGCTGTGAGTTAAGGAGCACGGCGCCTCCTGCGGTCAGTAAAGGAGCACGGCGCCTCCTACGGTCAGTAAAGGAGCACGGCGCCTCCTGCTGTGAGTGAAGGAGCACGGCGCCTCCTGCAGTCAGTAAAGGAGCACGGCGCCTCCTGCTGTGAGTGAAGGAGCACGGCGCCTCCTACAGCTGTGAGTGAAGGAACACGGCGCCTCCTGCTGTCAGTGAAGGAGCACGGCGCCTCCTGCTGTCAGTGAAGGAGCACAGCGCCTCCTGCAGCTGTGAGTGAAGGAGCACACCGCCTCCTGCAGCTGTGAGTGAAGGAGCACGGCGCCTCCTGCAGTGAGTGAAGGAGCACGGCGCCTCCTGCGGTCAGTGAAGGAGCACGGCGCCTCCTGCAGTCAGTAAAGGAGCACGGCGCCTCCTGCTGTGAGTGAAGGAGCACGGCGCCTACTGCAGCTGTGAGTGAAGGAACACGGCGCCTCCTGCTGTCAGTGAAGGAGCACGGCGCCTCCTGCTGTCAGTGAAGGAGCACAGCGCCTCCTGCAGCTGTGAGTGAAGGAGCACAGCGCCTCCTGCAGCTGTGAGTGAAGGAGCACGGCGCCTCCTGCAGTGAGTGAAGGAGCACGGCGCCTCCTGCAGTGAGTGAAGGAGCACGGCGCCTCCTGCTGTGAGTTAAGGAGCACGGCGCCTCCTGCGGTCAGTAAAGGAGCACGGCGCCTCCTACGGTCAGTAAAGGAGCACGGCGCCTCCTGCTGTGAGTGAAGGAGCACGGCGCCTCCTGCAGTCAGTAAAGGAGCACGGCGCCTCCTGCTGTGAGTGAAGGAGCACGGCGCCTCCTGCTGTGAGTGAAGGAGCACGGCGCCTCCTGCAGCTGTGAGTGAAGGAACACGGCGCCTCCTGCTGTCAGTGAAGGAGCACGGCGCCTCCTGCTGTCAGTGAAGGAGCACAGCGCCTCCTGCAGCTGTGAGTGAAGGAGCACAGCGCCTCCTGCAGTCAGTGAAGGAGCACAGCGCCTCCTGCTGTGAGTGAAGGAGCACGGCGCCTCCTGCTGTCAGTGAAGGAGCACAGCGCCTCCTGCTGTCAGTGAAGGAGCACAGCGCCTCCTGCAGTCAGTGAAGGAGCACAGCGCCTCCTGCAGTCAGTGAAGGAGCTGGTTTTACTCATTTTATTCTCTAGTATTCTTTCC